>NW_017674643.1:86635-89893 GCF_001879085.1 Nicotiana attenuata | reverse complement strand
TTTTAACAAAAAAAAAAAAAAAAAAAAAAAGATAAAGCAAATATAGTATCGAAGCACTAGATAATAGAAATAGACTGGAATAAAAAGGACTTTAATGAATCTTTCACAATATTAGAAATTAACCAATGACCATGAAGAAAAGACTATTGAAGCAATATGGCGAGTCTCTTTTAACCTTGGAAAGTTGCAGCATTTCTTAGCTTATCTCCATGAGTCAATTACGTCTATATCTCTTTGCGAAATTTAACCGCTACTTAACAAAGAGCATGAAACTAACAAAAAAAACATGGCCATTAAAACTATTCAACAACATCTTCTAACTCCATATAAGTACAGAACACTAAAAGATGAAATTTCAAGGCCATCTCCAACCTTATCCCCATTCCCCATAACGGGAGCAATTTTTGGGGTAATTTAGCTCCAACCCTCCCCCATTTTGGGGGATGAATAGTGTTCCCTCAAATATGGGGGTACACTATTCATCTTCCCCATTACTATTCATCACTTTTTTATTATTATTTTATTATTTAATCTTTTAATTTATCTCTTTATATATACCTAATTATGTTTATGTAATGTCTTTATAATATTAATTTTACATCTTAACTTTGGTGTATAATTTTGATAAATTAATTTTCGTGCATTTATTATTTCTATGTAAAATTGTAAGTTAATTTTATTATAAGTTATCATTGTACAAAAAATATATAATTATCTCAAAAAATGAATGGTGCAAATATAAAATATTAGATGTTGCTAAAATTGAAAGGTGCGAATATAAAATATTAGATGTTGCTAAAATTGAAAAGTAAAGATTGAAAATACATTAAATGAATTTGATCGTTATGTAATATGTATTTAATTAATCTTGTATCGCTTTGATTTCACTTTTATTTGAATTATTAGTTAATCTATAATAATTGCTTACAAATTATTTTTAACATTTTATGGAATTATTTTAATGGAAATTACAAATTAATAAAAATAAAAGATGGAATTTGTTTAATGGTAATTAAGAAAATAAAATTAAAATGAAAGATAATAATATAATATAGAAGAGAGAGAAGAATATAAAAAAGTTTGGGAAAAAAATGGGAAAATGGTTGGAGTAAATTGTCTCCAAAATGGGGAATTTCCCCATTTTGGGAACCAAAAATGGGGTAAAGGTTGGAGATGCCCTAACTTAACTGACTGTTATCTGTAGAACACTATATGAAAGTTCCTGAACCTCTCTGGCCACCTCTCGACGATATTTGCTTTCTCTCGCTTTACTGTCATCTTCAAGCAGTTATTTACTGGTGTGTTTCTCCACTACTGCTTCTTTCATGTTTGATAAAATGTTGAAAACTTAGTGCCATATTTTTAATGGTACTAATTTGTCAACCTCCTCAAATATGAACCTTCTGTTGAAAGGTGTTCCGCTGTAATTTCAACGTTGACCCGTGATATTTCCACTTTAGATACTGTTTTACCCATTTGTTGTGCGTTATCTTCCCTCAATTTTCCTTTCACACATAAAGTGGGTAAGTACGGCCTTTTTCAAGATTTCTATTACTGTTTTAGGTTTAACTACACCTAACAAGTTTAACTTGATAACTTTATGAATTAACGTGGTATAATAGGTAAAGCTTGTTAAAAAACCTTAAATTTAGATCTATTATTTAAAGTCATCTACATAACTACCCATAATATATGTGAATTGATTTTCTGAAAAGGAGATAATGTAAGTAATTTTACATTAACAGTATGATTTAATTACTTAGAGCAGATTATTGCTCTCTGTTTAGATGCCAACCCATTAGTATTTAATATAACGTGTAATTTTTTATAAGTAACACAAAACACCCCACATCAATGTCTAAATGCTTCGCCTCAAATTTGATCAGTACACCCCGCTACAAGAGAAAAGCCTAATTCGTTGAGTAATTTTCTCAAACACCCACAGGCAGAGGCTAAAACAGAAACGCAGAAACTACCACATAGAAAGAGAAGCGCACGGAGATAATGGAAATAGTACAGGGTAAATTGATCTCACCTGGAAGTGATCAAAAGAGTAGCAGCAACAAAGCCGAAGAAGCGAGCGAACTAAACAACAGAGTGTAAACTGATTGAAAAATGCAGGGGAAGAAAAGTAATATCTGATATTGCCCACCGTTTACCCAAAAACAAAAACAGCAGATGGCGTTCTCTCACGAGTGTGAGTCAGTAGACCGAGTAGAAGCAATTTGGTAAACCTGATCTTTAGGGATGAAACGGAATTCCAAAAGGCTGCGTACTTGAGAGCTGAATATTTCTGATTTTTTTCGTCATTTGAAATCCACTAGGAAGGTTAGAAATAACTCTCTGTTATAGATTAAGAGAGTGTAATATAAAATGACCAAGATACCCACATAGCACAAGCAGGCATGTTGACGGAGACCTGCTTAACTCTCTCTTATAGAATAAGAGAATGTAAACTGATTGAAAAATGTAGGGGAAGAAAAGTAATATCTGATATTGCCCACCGTTTACCCAAAAGCAAAAACAGCATATGGCGTTCTCTCAGGAGTGTGAGTCAGCATACCGAGTAGAAGCAATTTGGTAGACCTGATCTTTAGAGATGAAACGGAATTCCAAAAGGCTGCGTACTTGAGAGCTGAATATTTCTGATTTTTTTCGTCATTTGAAATCCACAAGGAAGGCTAGAATAACTCTATGTTATAGATTAAGAGAGTGTAAGTACACATTTTAACTTTTTTGACTTTTTAATATATTATTATTTAAAAATATATGAATAGAATATTATAATCAATTTCCATTCTAATCTCTTATCACTCAAGTATACTATAATATACACTTAAATAATGAGAAAAAAACTTATTCGAATTCAGGGCTGATATAAATTTAGAAATAATATAATTTTAAAAAATTTATTTAATTTATCGAATTTATACTTTTTTTGTTTCAATTTAGATGACACATTTCGCTTATCAAGAGTTCGATTGACTAAAACTTTAAAGTTAACTTGAATTAGTTCAACTCAGTATTTTAAAATTAAAAATCCATAAAAAAGTATTATAAATTGTAATTTTTTTCATGCCAATATGATAAAAATACTTTTCAAAATGTATTTCACATAATTTAACTCTAAATAAGCAAAATGTGTTATCAAGATGGAAAGAAAACTCGCTCGCTCTAAGAAAATCGAGAAAATCAAGATGGTTTTCATGTACCCCTCCTCATCCTACAGATGCTTTTTGTCAAGTACATGATTGTCAT
>NW_017674643.1:65864-83752 GCF_001879085.1 Nicotiana attenuata | reverse complement strand
ATATTCTTTCCAAGTCCTTTGCCAGGTTCATACCCGTACCAGTTCAATATTCTTTCGATTTTTTATCCCACCATTTGTCCTTGTCCACGGCGTTGACTCGCTCAATGTGGTGGTAGGTTTCTCCGCCTATCTTTCTTCTTCCTCCGATTGCTGGGATGGTGTGGCGACTGTATATAGGATTGCTACCATCGCCATGAATAATCACCTCTTGGTGATTCCACTAAAACTTCACCGCCTGATGTAGGGTTGATGCCACAACCCCAACGGCATGGATCCAGGACCGTCCCAATAGCAAGTTGTAAGATGCTGGGATGTCTATTACTTGAAAGTCGACATCAAACCAAGTAGGTCCCATTTGCAGACACAAACTGATTTCCCCAATAGTGGATCTTTGGGAACCATCGAAAGCCTTGACACTGATGGCTCCATCCTTGATCTCATGCAGGCTCTTTCCCAATGTTCTGAGTCACCAATGGACAAGTATTGAGGCTGGACCCTCCATCAATCAGAGTCCGGGTGATGAAATAATCCTCGCATTGCACAGTGATGTGCAACGCCTTATTGTGGCTTAAACCTTCCGGTGGCAACTCATCTTCGTGGAAAGTGATTTTGTGACTCTCCAATACCTGCCCTACTATATTTTCCATTTCTCCTCCCGTGGTGTTGCTCGGTACATATGCCTCACTTAGTACTTTTAACAAGCCATTCTTATGTGCATCGGAGCTTTGCAGCAGAGCTAGGATAGAGATCTGTGCCGGTGTTTTATTCAATTGGTCAATGACTGAGTATTCCTTTGCTTGTATCTTTCTCCAGAGGTCATCGGGCCCAGTTTCGGTGATGGCTTGTCGACCAGAGGTCTGCTTACTCAACTCAACCAAGTGTTCCGGAGTATAAACCCTGTCGGTTCTTGTCATACCCTGTGCCGCAACTGCTTCTCCGATTTTGGCTTTTCCTTTTCTCCTTTCCTCGGCTGTGTAATCCCAAGGGATGGCCTTCGTACGGAATGGTACTATGGCCGACGTTGCTACCGGAATGGGTACCCTAGCTTTGGAAGGTAACACAACAACTTCAAATGGCGTAGGTTCCTTCGGGGACCCCAACTCGACCTCAATCGGCCCTGGCATTTTTGCAGAAGATGGTGTTTCAAGATCAAGTGGTATGGACATGTTCACTTCAGCATCTCCAGAAGGCTGGATCTGGACTACAATCGGATTAAGTGTGACTGTTGGTTTCTTTGGCTCGTCACCTTCCGCGATCAATCCGATCGATCCTTTGGGATCCCAATCATCTTCTATCTCAATCATGTGAACATATCCACCCTTGTGATCCGATAGAGGGTTGTTACGGACATTCGGAGCAGGCTCCTTTGCCACGATGATCTTGTTTGTCAATCAACGCCTGGATCTTATCCTTCAGAGAGCGGCATTCATCAATGGTATGCCCCTTCATGCCAGAATGGTATGCACAGGTTTTGTTTGGGTTGACCCATTGGGAAGGATTTTCTGGGGTTATGGCAGGGATATGGGTGACGTAACCAGCAGCTTTAAGCCTTTCATACAGCTGTCGATTGGTTCGACAATGGCGGTATATTGTTTGGAAGGTCTGCGGTCGAAGTTTGGTCGGGGTCTAGGGAAATTTTGGCGAGGGGGAGGTGATTGATAGTGGGCTTGTTGGGTGTTGTAGGCTTGGTAGACATGTGCGGGTTGGGAGTATTTGGGTGAAGTAGGCTGATATGTGGGAGGTAGAGATGATTGGTAAGTAGGTGGTGGAGCTTGGTAAGAGGGCAAAGGTGCTTGGTTATTTGAGATAGGTTGATATGTAAGAGGGGGTATTGGGTAGGTTTGGTATTTGATTGGGGATTTTGTTCTGTGTGCAACCATCACGGCACTCACATCCCTTTTCTTGGACGTGCCATCAGACTGTAGAGCCTTGTTGGTATCCTGTAATGCTTCAAAGTTAGTGACCATACCACTTTTAATACCTTCCTCGATCCTTTCCCCTAGCTTGATGATGTCGGAGAATTTCTGGCCTTCAATCAGCATCAACCTTTCGTAGTACTGTGGGTCTTGAGCGCGGACAAAAAACCTGTTCATTTGTTCTTCTTCTAAAGCCGGCCTGACCTTAGCAGCTTCTTATCTCCAACAAGTGGCATACTCGCGGAATGTCTCTGTGGGTTTAATTTTTATGTTCTGGATGAAGAACACATCTGGCGCATTTTCTGTGTTGAATCTGAATCTGTCCATGAAATCGGACGCCATACTTACCCAGTTTGACCACTTCTTCGGGTCTTGGCTAATGTACCAAGACAGTGCATCCCCTTTCAGACTTCTCATAAAGAGCTTCATACGAACCTTTTCATCCTTTCCTACTCCGACCAGCTTGTCGCAGTATGTGCTCAAATGAACTCTGGGATCCTCGGTGCCATCAAACATTTTGAACTTGGGAGGTTTGTACCCCTCGGGCAGTTCGACATCTGGTTGAATGCAAAGGTCTTCGTAATTCAGTCCCTCGATCCCCTTGCTTCCTTCAACACCCTAAACTCAGCTAGTCAGCTTCTTGAGTTCTGCGGCCAGATTCCTGATAAGAGAGTCTTTGTCATCAGACTCAGGTGTGCTCGAGGCGGGCTGAACGGGGTGTGGTATGGTGTCCACATAGATGGGGGTGTTGTGGTGATGATCATGTGGAGTTTAGTGGTTCGGGGATGAGCAGTGGGGTGTTGCTTGAAGTGTGGCATGTGTTGCAGTGGTGATGAGGAGTGGATTGGTTTTGTGGCTTCGGGATGTTTTGAGGAGGTATGGGATTTTGAGTGTTGGGGAAGCTGATATTCGGGGTAGTGAGGGAAAATGACAAGCTTGCCAAGTTTCGAACTTGGTCCAATTCTTCCTGAAATTTTAATAACTTCTGCTCGAGCTGGGAGGCATTTTCCTTGGAAACCTGAATACCTTGAGAAGTCTCCACCCTTTCAACTGAGCTTTCCTTTCTGATGTTGCTCAAATCTTCCATCTTTCCTTTGTTCTTGTTTCTGATAGGACTCTGAGGAGGAGGAGGCGGAGGACCCTTGGATCTTGTGGAATATGATGACGATGCCAGAGTGCACGAACTAACCTTTGGGGAGGGGATTAAGCAAAAGTAAAAACAAAAGGTAACAAGTTAGTAGGGATCATGAGAAGAAAACGTTGCAATATTTAAATAGAGTAGGGTTTGACCATAATGCATGCACAATTAAATAGAGTAGGGTTTCTATGGGGTTTTAGACTGGTACCCTTGAGGGGACAACTCAAGAGGGAAAGGCGCGGAACCGTCGACTACATCGTTGATCGACTGGTTTTACCGCAAATATGCCTTTGCCGGATTTAGGGGTGATAATATCGGAAGAGCGCAACCACTCATTATAAGCGTTGCCAAGGTCTTTTGTTTGGAACGAGTGGAATATGTCGTCGAAAAAATGCAATACAATAATTAACAAATTCTCATGTACAGTCACGTTCATAAAATAATGGTTACAATAATTGCAGTTTTACAATAGTATTGAAGGAAAGCGATAAAAGAAAGCATTAAAGAAAAGAAACAAAGAACCAAGTTAGTTTCGCAATAGAAGAAAGAATAAATACTTAAAAACAAGTAAAGACATGTAAAGAAGCATGAAGTCACAAATAGCATGAAATGGTAAAAGCCTTAAAGAATCCCCCAGCAGAGTCGCCATGCTGTCGATGCCCCCTTTTTCTAAAGGAGAAATCGGGTTTATGACATTTGGGTGGACAACTCTATTCCTTTTGGGAATTTGGGTTTTGAGATTTAGAAGAGTCGCCACCTAAGGATTAAGTGCATTAGGACACTAAGAAAAAAATGAAGAGAAGAAGAACCAGAGAATGGGTAAGGGCTTGAAATTATCTCGGGGGAAGGTGTTAGGCACCCCCCAAGATCCACTAGTGTGGTTCCCGGCCATGCTACACATTGTGACTTTAAATATGAACAACAAATAAACATACGAGACAATTTTCACATAACGATTGCAAGTAAGGGAAGTATAAAAGTTAAATAAACGAGCTGAAATTTGGGACTAGGAAATTTCATAATTTATTTAAAGAATATACGAGTGCAGAATAATGGGAGTCAAATAATTGATACAAATAATCAGACAAAGGGATGAAATGGGGCGACAATTTGGGAGAGAAAAAAAGTACTTGGACATATAAAGAGATTTTTTTTAAAATGATTAAAGCAAAAGGCAGGGTTTAAAAGAACCAAAAACTGCAATTTAAAAATTCTGAAAGAAGTAAAACACATAAAGAGGGAGGGGGTCCTAGGCTTATAAATAACATAGATCACCCACGCAACACCCGGTAACCAATTATACACGTGGTGTTATCGCGTGATCATCATATCCATGTCTACCCTTTCCCACCCCGTTAAGGTACTAAAGCGCGGAATGGTCTCGTTACTTATTGCATGCTACTACCCGCCCCAATCCTATCAGTCCCGGAGGCAGTTGGGACTACTAATCCTAGAGGGAAGGGATATTGGCTTTTGAAGTTTAAAAAGGACAAAATCTAGTGCGACAAACAAAACACATAAGAGCAGTTAAGGGGGAAAACACATAGCAGTTAAGGCTCAAATAGGCCTCCTCATTCAAAGCAGAAATTGTTTAGCATGACTTACAAGTACTGGTTAGGTCTTTAATTAAACTTACGTAAAGGGGGTGGCTGATTTATCACATATTTTCAGATAAGAAGTCCGAATTAGGCCTGCCTGCTGGTTGTAATTATTAAAGACCGGTATAATTAATTGATTACCTAATGGTTTGCCTAGGTGAAACCTATAGGCATGATATCTAACAAGGTCAAACATACTGATTTTAAAGAAGATTACTGACTTTAGAAATAAACCAATTCTGCGGATGTTAACAATATTATTACTGATTTTAGACTTTGCGGGTGAATCAGATTTAAATGATTGCTCCTATAGGCATGAATTCTAAGCGTTATTGATTCTAAAACGGTTATGTAAGTGCAGGAATCCTAAGAGCATGTTATCTAAGATGCAATTGATTATTTTTTAACCTATGGATTGTTTGCCTAATGACATGTGTATGTGCAGAAGTGCAGGAAACTTATAATCATGATTTCTATATGCAGAAGTGCAGAGACTTATAGACATGATTTCTAATGAAATGCATAACTTATAGACAGGATTTCTAATGCAGTAATGAAACAATTTATAGGCAAGATTTCTATATGTAGATGCATAAACTTATAGGCAGGATTTCTATATGTGAATGCATAAGCGAAAAAACAGGCTGTGATTGCAGAAATAAATACCTAAAGCATGATGTCTACCCACATGCATAACATGAGTGACCCTCCCCTTTTCACTATACACCCCCAATAGTTATTACAAATTATTACAACCCGAATGAATAAAAAAAATAAAAAAAAATAAAAGGAAAAATTACATCAGAAATTAAAGCTCCAACCAAGGAGAGCCTAATTCAGACTCCTAGTCTGAAACATGAGATAAACCAACTTCCAAAGATCAGATTTCCAAAGCCTTTCTCATCCTTTGGGTGTGTCAAAGTTCCAAGGAGCTTCATGAACTCCAGGCAGTGCTCACACCCAATTACATTTGCAGGATCAGATTGTAGTGCAGTGTGGAAGGGCCAGCCCTCAAATGTCCAAGTTCAGAGGGAACTCAAGGTCCCCAAGGCAAGGCTCATAGGAGGGGGGCGGAACTTAGAGTCTAAGAATAAGTGTAAGTGCAATAGAGGGGGAATTAGGGAAAGCCATGACAAACTAGTGGTCATGCCCAGCAATTAGGATGCTGGCACACCCCTGACCAGCCTGTCAGTTTGAGTTTGGGAGTTAGGACCTATTGAAGGTCAGGTTCAGACCTGGGCAGCAATTTGGATGCGGCCAGGCCATGAACTTTAACTCAACACACATAGGGGAATGGGGGTATGGGGATTTTATAGCAAGCAGTAAACATAAAAGAAAGAACATGCTTAATACAGAGTATAAACAACAAAGTAAACCAGAACATGGCAACTGTAAAGTAAACACATAGGGAAGGAGCTGAAATTAAATTGGGACATACCAGTTTTAGGGAAAACAAATAAGTAAAACAGCAGTCTTGAAAAGCCAAGTTGCAAGCAAAGCAGTACAAAAGTCTCAGAAGAGAGTAGAGAATTGAAAGAGTATTGTGATTGAGAATATGCGTGTGAGAGTATGAGTATTGAACTTAGGATTCAAGAGTTCAAAAGTTCAAAAGTTGTTTTAGTGCTGAAGGGTCGAGCCCCTTTTATATTGCAGCAAACAAGTAAGAACAAGGTAAGGAAATAACATTGAATCAATCTCCCTTTAATTAAGGGATTCTGATTTCAAACGGGTAAAAATAATTAAGGAAGGGGATTTGAAAAAAAATATTTTCCAGGCAGTACAATAAAGGGTAAATACATGGAAGTTATTTAAGGCAAAAGTCCAATGGTACACGGTTTGTGTGAAATAAGGAAAGGGAATCAATCAAACAGCCAGTAAAATCAAAGTGGCAGGCTTTGTTCAAATGAACCAAGTCGAGAAAAGGTAAAGATGGTTCAATTAGAGAAAATCAATAACAATCAGTCAAACCCCATTAAAGGAATTGAGAATCAATTAGTAGTTGGCAAAACCTTTTTTGAAAGAAGAACTTCTCATATATAAAACAGACAAATCAAACAAAGGGGTCGTCATGTTACTGAGAAAAGAGTCTAATATTGAAAGGTTCAGAATCATAAGCAAAGGGAAAACAAGTTCAGTTTGTAGACTCATAGTGAGTCTGAGAGTCCAGGGTTCCAATGTAGAACCCTAGTCCAAACACCAAATCAAACTTGCCAAAGAAAACCCCAAATCCTAGGGTTTCAAATCGAATCAGACATAGAGATGAGAAGGCAAGCCACTGAAACAGATTCAAAGGTCTGTTTCAGAGCCTCATGAGAAGCAAAACAAATAGGATAGCAGGTTTGAAGCAACAAAGAAAGAAAGCTGATTTAAGAGCATAAAAGAGCATGTTTTAGAAAAGTCGGAACTTAAGCAAGTTCAGAGGAAAAGAGAGGTGGTGTAAACTTAAGCCACAGTAGATGAAACATGCTTAGCAAGAACACAAACAGAGTCTAGTAAAGCAAACAAAATCAAAGAACTCAACAGTAAACACATATAGTAGAAGAGTAACATAACAAGGATTAGCATGTGAGCACAGGAGTAACATGTATAGTAGGAAAAGAAGAAGCAGAAGAACAACACACGCGTAGTAACAGAAAATATACGAGCATAGTATAGACAAACACACATAAAGGAAAGAATAGCAAGAATCATAAAGATATTTTTTTGAAAACCTTTCAGAAACCCTAAATCGAAAAATAACAATTTTGAAAAGAAAATTTGGGGAAAACAATTTAGAGGTCCAGTAGAATACAAACATACCATAGATCTAAGAAAATAAACAGAGAAAAACCTCGAACAACTTAGGGTTTCGGAGAAACCCTAGAAATGATAAAGGCTTGGAAAAGTCAGATCCTGGGTCGAAGAGGTCAGGAATCAGGCTTTTCGTGCTTGAATATGCCGGAGCATGGCCGGAGAAGCCATGGAACCAAAGATCTGAGAAGATCTGAGAGAGAACCATCGAAGTCAAACTTCAAAACCTCGAACTCCCAAGGTCTAATGGTGGAGAGGGGTGAGTATAGACCATCCATGGCCTGAGAAGCCATGGATTCCGGTGAAAGTACGGTGGAAAAGGGTCGGAGACAGGCTAGGGTTCCGAAGAAACTTCGAGAGAGTTTTGAGAGTGGAGAGTATTCAAGGGCGGCGAATTAAACAAAATGGGGGAATAGGGTATGGTTTGGGGAATTAAAAATGGAAAGGGGAGATCGTGACCGTTGATCAGATTGATCAACGGTCTGGATTAAAGGAGGCTTGGGTCGGGTAGTTAAATGGGTTAAGGATACGGAATTGGGCTAGCCCGGTTGGGATTCAAATTGGGTCAATTATGGGGGGTCAATGTGGCTATAATCGAAATGCAAATGGGCTGCAATTGAAACGAAATGAGGCCAAATTTTAAATAGCCAGTTTTACCCCTTTTATTTTATAAAAATAGTAAAAAATGATTTTAAAAGCAAATTAAGAGTACTGAACCAATTAATAATATATAAATATTAATTAAAAAATATTGAAACCAATTTTACAATTATAGAAATGCTATTAATCTTAAAATAGGCTAAAATTGCAATTGTATGCAATTTAGCTTTAAAAATACCAGATAAATTTGTAAAAATATAAAAAAATCAGCTTAACTATATTTTTGTATAAATATGAGAATAAAATAAATTATTCACCAAAATTGATAGTTTTGGAAATAATTACTGGCTTTTGTACTGCTAAAATGGATAATAAATTGATTTTAAAATCTTTCAAAAATTAGGAAAAAATACCATAACACTTAGGCATGCTTATATAGCATGTACATGTTATTTTGAAAGCATTTTGTGTATAAAATACATAGGGAAAAATTGGGTGTCAACAGCTGCCCCTCTTTACCCGGGAAGGATGAAAGAGTTGTCGGCTAAAGACATGATGGCCAATTTTGACCGAATGAAACGGTTTGAAGAATTTTGACTGAGCCCTGGTTCCTGAGCTGCCTACATATCCCTGGTCTTACAGGAATCAGTCCATATGTAGTTCAGGGTCCGTCGACGGAATATGCCGATGGAGATTTTCCAAGAAGGGCGCGATGTTCAGGTTGAGAAGGATGGTCAGAGTCTATTAGGCTGCGGGAACGGGAGCGGGATTGCTCCTGCCGAGACGGCCGTTGCTAGCCGGTGTACCTGCAAATGAATAATACCAATATATATTGTGCGTGAATTTAAACGTGATGGAAGTTCCCGTTGGACCATGAATGTTGTCTTTGGACGGTTAGGATGACGTCCTCGGACTATGGTGTCCTGGGCCATAAAACACATAATAAAGGATTCGCAGGCTATGAAATGATGCTCTCGGGCTATGAGAATGATGCCTCCGAACCATGATGCCCTTGAGTAATGCGATGCAGAGATAAAAGTGGTGTCTTCAGGCCATGGCATGACGTTCTCGGGCTATGAAAATGGTGCCTCTGAGCAATGACGCCTTTGGACAATTTGGCGATCTTTCAGCCCATGAAATGCAGGATTTGGCGATCTTTCAGCCGATGCAAGACTTAAATAAAAATGGCGATCTTCCAGCCGATACAGGATTTAAATGAAGTGGCGATATTTCAGCCAATACAAGACATAAATAAAAATGGCGATCTTTCAGCCGATGCAGGATTTAAATGAAGTGGTGATATTTCATCCAATGCAAGACATAAATAAAAATGGCGATCTTTCAGCCGATGCAGGATTTAAATGAAGTGGCGATCTTTCAGCCATGCAAAATTTAAATGAAGTGGCGATATTTCAGCCAATGCAAGACAAAAATAAAAATGGCGATCTTTCAGCTGATGCAGGATTTAAATGAAGTGGCGATATTTCAGCCATGCAAAGATGGAGACAGAGCTTAGTCTCGAAAGGCAGAATGGTAGCCTTATGCAATGCAGGAAATGCAGATGGAGACAGAGCTTAGTCTCGGAAGGCAGAATGGTAGCCTTATGCAATGCAAGAATGCAGATGGAGGTAGAGCTTAACCCCGGAAGGCAGAATAGTAGCCTTATGCAATGCAGGAATGCAGATAGAGGTAGAGCTTAACCTCGGAAGGCAGAATAGTAGCCTTATGCAGTGCAGGAATGTAGATGGAGGTAGAGCTTAACCTCGGAAGGCAAAATAGTAGCCTTATGCAAAAGATGAAAGATGAATAGTAATAAAAAAAATTCTTAGCTGATAGCTGATAGCTGATATTTGACATTGATATTGTGGATGCTGGGTATGTTGTGTGCGGATAGAAAATGTAATTAGGTGATGGTTCTGAGAGTCGTATTCCCAAAAAATATGAGTGTATAAATGTATTCGATGATCTGCGACTTGGGTGCCTGCATCCAAAGAAAAATAGTGAGTTTTGTAGAGGGGGAAGGTTAGTTCGTATCCCCGTGGAATTCGCTTGACTGGCTCGGCTCTGTTTATGGTGATACTGTAGGTACCCTCAGTTAGCGTTGCTAAACAAAGCAATTCCGACAATAAACACGCATGAGTTTGTTAAAGATATGACATACGTATATATCTAAGAAATAGTTTTTAGATAAACCGACAACTGTGACGTGGCTCAAAACCTTGCGACCTTTCTTGCTATGGAATTTTTAGGGTCCCCCTCAAAATTCTACCCCAGTTTAGTGGGTTGCTGCTTCTGACGGCTGCTTGCAATGATCGATGAAGTTACTTCGGAATTTTGAGGGTCCTCCTCAAAATTCTGCCCCAGTTTCCGATTGCGGGGGGAAATGAAAATTTTATTGAATTGTGACCGAACCCATAAGGCTGCCTACGTATCCTCTCTTAAACGTGAATCAGGTCAGACGTAGTTCAAATTACATAAGGAAATCATAAATGGTTACACATAGTATCGCTTGACTGCATCTGAATTTATTGGTTTTGGCCAAACTTTTCCGTCCATTTCTGCAAGTATGAGGGCTCCTCCTGTCAGAACCCGATGAACCATGTATGGACCTTGCCAGTTAGGGGAGAACTTCCCTTTGGCTTCATCTTGATGTGGAAAAATCTTCTTCAACACCAGCTGCCCTAGTGTAAACCATCTTGGTCTGACTCTCTTGTTGAAGGCTCTGGTCATTCTGTTTTGGTAATGTTGACCATGGCAAACCGCGTTCATTCTCTTTCCATCTATGAGAGCTAACTGTTCGTAACGACTCTTTACCCATTCTGCATCATCGATTTCTGCTTCCTGTATGATTCTTAGGTATGGAATTTCTACCTCGGCGGGGATGACCGCTTCCATACCATAAACCAGCATATAGGGAGTTGCACCAGTCGATGTGCGGACTGTGGTGCGATACCCTAACAAAGCAAATGACAGCTTCTCATGCCACTTCTTATGCTTTTGTACCATCTTTCTCAATATCTTCTTGATGTTCTTATTGGCGGCTTCTACAGCTCCGTTCATCTGAGGCCTGTAGGCCGTGGAATTCTTGTGTTTGATCTTGAAGGTTTCACACATGGCTTTCATCAAATCACTGTTGAGGTTGGAACCATTGTTAGTAATGACTGATTCTGGGATCCCGAATCGACAAATGATTCGGTCACAGACAAAGTCTGCCCGACTTTCTTAGTTAGTGCTCTGTAAGATGCTACTTCGACCCATTTGGTTAAATAATCAATTGATACTAGGATAAACCTGTGCCCATTTGATGCAGCCGGTTCGATTGGTCCGATAACATCCATTCCCCATGCGGCGAACGGCCATGGCAAGCTTGTTTCATTAAGCTCATTCGGCGGCACTTTTATCATGTCTACATGGATCTGACAGCGGTGTCACTTTCGCACATACTGGATGCAGTCTGTCTCCATAGTCAACCAAAAGTAACCAGCTCGAAGTATCTTCTTGGCTAAGACAAAACCATTCATATGTGGACCACAGGTCCCAGCATGAATTTCCTCTAGCAGTTTGGATGCTTCCTTTGCGTCAACACACCTTAGCAAACCCAAATCCGGAGTTCTCCTATACAGGATTCCTCCGCTGTGGAAGAAATTGTTGGGCAATCTTCGCAGAGTGCGCTTCTGAATAGCATTTTCAAGCTCTGGATATTTTCCTTCGGCAAAAAATTCCTTGATGTCGTGAAACCAAGGCTTTCCATCTGCTTCTTCCTCGACATGAGCACAGTAAGCTGGCTGATCATGAATCTTTACTGGAATAGGGTCTATGAAGTTCTTATCTGGATGCTAAATCATGGATGATAGAGTGGCCAATGCATCGGCAAACTCGTTCTGGACTCTGGGAATATGTCGGAACTCTGTGTCTATGAACCTCTTTCTCAACTCCTGTACATGATGCAAATACGGGAGTATCTTGGAGTTCTTGGTCGCCCATTCTTCTCGGACCTGATGTATAAGCAAATCTGAATCTCCAATCACTAGCAACTCTTGGACGTTCATGTCAATGGCCATCTTGAGCCCCAAGATGCAAGCTTCATACTCGGCCATATTGTTTGTGCATGGGAACCTGAGCTTGGCGGATACCGGATAATGCTGGCCGGTTTCTGATACTAGGACTGCCTCCTATGCCAACTCCCTTAAAATTTGCTGCTCCGTCGAAAAACATCCTCTAACCGTTATAGGATTCTGCAATGTCCTCTCCTATGAAGGATACCTCCTCATCAGGAAAATACGTCTTCAGAGACTCGTATTCTCCATCCATAGGGTTTTCAGCAAGGTGATCCGCTAGGTCCCGTCCTTTGATTGCTTGCTGAGTCACATAGACAATGTCAAATTCACTCAGCAGGATCTGCCACTTGGCTAGCTTGCCGGTGGGCATGGGCTTCTGAAAGATATACTTCAATGGGTCTATTCTTGATATGAGATACGTGGTGTAAGCACAGAAATAATGCCTCAACTTCTGAGCTACCCAAGTCAGAGCATAACAGGTGCGCTCTAGTAAGGAATACCAGGCCTCGTACGGAGTGAACTTCTTGCTGAGATAATAAATGGCCTGCTCTTTTCTCCCCATTTCATCACGTTGTCCCAGAACACAACCAAACACTCCATCCAATACTGCAAGGTAGAGTAGCAGGGGTCTACCTGGTTCGGGTGGAACCAGAACCGGCGGTGTTGACAGGTACTCTTTGATTCTGTTAAAGGCTTTCTGGCAGTCGTCAGTCCATTTGGTAGCGGCGTCCTTCTTCAACATCTTAAAGATCGGCTCACAAATGACAGTGGACTGAGCTATGAACCGGCTGATGTAGTTAAGTCTCCCCAAGAAACTCATAACCTCCTTCTTGCTCTTCGGTGGCGGCAATTCTTGAATAGCTTTGACCTTTGATGGATCCAATTCTATCCCTCGGCGGCTCACAATGAACCCAAGTAGTTTTCCGGCAGGAACCCCAAATGCACATTTTGCGGGATTCAGCTTCAGGTTGTACCTTCTCAGTCTATTGAAGAATTTCCTCAAATCTCCCATGTGATCAGCGACTTTCTTGGATTTGATGATGACGTCGTCTACATACACTTCGATCTCCTTGTGTATCATGTCATGAAAAATTGTGGTCATGGCCCTCATGTAGGTGGCCCCTGCATTCTTTAACCCAAACGGCATCATTTTGTAACAATACATCCCCCACGGTGTAATGAAAGCCGTTTTCTTAGCATCCTCTTCATCCATCCATATCTGATGGTACCCAGCAAAACAATCAACGAATGACTGCAACTCATGCTTGGCGCAGTTGTCAATCAAGATGTGTATATTCGGCAAGGGAAAGTCGTCTTTAGGACTGGCCCGGTTGAGATCCCGGTAGTCGACGCAAACTCTAATCTTCCCGTCCTTCTTTGGTACTGGCACAATGTTGGCTAACCATGTTGGATATTCTACTACCCGGAGGACCTTAGCTTTGACCTGCTTAGTGACTTCTTCCTTGATTTTCAAACTCATGTCTGGCTTAAACTTTCTAAGCTTCTGTTTCTCTGGCGGACAGGCCGGATCAGTCGGTAATTTGTGAGCCACAATGGACGTGCTTAGACCAGTCATGTCGTCATATGACCATGCGAATATGTCCTCATATTCCTTTAGAAATTTTGTGTACTCTTCCTTCTCAGACGGTGACAAGTGAACGCTGACTCGTGTTTCTTTGATGTTCTCTGCATCTCCCAGATTGACGATCTCCGTCTCGTCCAGGTTGGACTTAGGCCTATTCTCAAAATTCTCGAATTTCTTAACAATTTCTTCCGGTATATCATCTCCCTCTGAATCTGTGCATTTGTCGCGTTGTCTCGTCGCATGTCACAGTCGTTGGTTCATCAAGATAAGTAATAGTAATGCTGTTTGAGTAAAGTAATGAGAGAAAATAATAAGAGAGGGATTTGTAAGAAAATTGAAATACTTTAATAAATTCCATAAGTGTTTTGAACATTGGAGCTCTTTCCTGCGAAAAAAAAGAAAAATGCGAAAGGAAAATAAACTTTAATAAAGCAAAATAGCGCGTAATGCTTTGTTCAGCCTCGCTACCCCGAGGCACGTCAGGCTCTGGTGGTTTTGACGGTCCAGTTGCTGAGGTGTGCTCCTCTGCTCACAGCCTGTATGGAAGGGCCTTCCTCCCCCTCCTCCTCAAAAATGACACAACAGTCCATATCATCATTTTCCAGGAACAAGTTCCTCATCGCTGCTAATGCTTCCTCTTCTTCTGACCCATAGATAACCTCGGCTGGTTGAAAAGTCTGCTCTAGACGGGGTATCGGTTGCTCCAACGGATAGTAAGGGTCGCGCCATGGTGGCGACCAGTCCTTGAATTCCTCCCAGGTATACTCATACCCTAACCCGAAGGTGGTACCATGCTTCTTGAGCTTGATAGGCTTAGCGATTCCTTGGATGTTTTTGCCAAGTCCTTTGCCAGGTTCATATACGCTCCAATTCAGTATGCTTTCAATTTTGTTATTCCACCATTTGTCTTTGTCGACTGCGTTGACCCGCTCGATGTGGTAGTAAGTTTCCCCACCTAATCTTCTTCTTCCTCCAATTGCTGGAATGGTCTGTCGGCTATATATGGGGTTGCTACCGTCACCATGAATGATCACCTCCTGGTGATTCCATTCAAATTTCACTGCTTGATGTAGTGTTGATGCCACGACCCCAGCGGCATGGATCCATGGTCGTCCCAACAGCAGATTGTAAGAAGCCGGCACGTCTATCACGTGAAAATCAACATCAAACCAAGTGGGCCCCCTTTGCAACCGTAGGCTAATTTCCCCAATAGTGGACCTTTGAGATCCATCGAAAGCTTTGACGTTGATGGCCCCATCCTTGATTTCATGAAACCCTTTTCCCAATGTTCTGAGTGTTACCAGAGGACAAATGTTGAGACTGGACCCCCCATCGACCAGGATTCGGGTGATAAAAAAATCTTCGCACTGCACAGTGATGTGCAATGCCTTGTTATGACTCAATCCTTCTGGTGGCAGCTCATCCTCGTGAAAGGTGATTTTGTGACTCTCCAACACTTGGCCCACCATGTTCTCCATTTCTCCTCCAGTGATGTTGCTTGGTACATACGCCTCACTCAATACCTTCAACAAGGCATTCTTGTGTGCATCAGAACTTTGTAATAAAGCCAAGATAGAAATTTGTGCCAGTGTTTTGTTCAGCTGGTCAATGACCGAGTATTCCTTGGCTTGTATCTTTCTCCAGAGATCACCGGGTCCAGTTTCAATGATGGCTTGTCGGCCAGAGGTCTGCTTACACGACTCGACTAAGTGTTCTGGGGTATAAACCCTACCGGTTCTTGTCATACCCTGCGCTGCAACTGTTTCTCCAAACTTGGCTTTTCCTTTCCTTCTTGCCTCGGCTGTGTAGTCCCACGGTATAGCTTTCGTGTGGAACAGTGTTACGACTGTCATTGCTACTGGAATAGGCACCCTTGCTTTGGAAGGTAATACAGCAACCTCAAAGGGCTTAGGCGCCTTTTGGGACCCAAACTCGACCTTGATTGGTGTTGGCGTCTTTGCGGAGGCTGGTGCTTCAAACTCAAGCGGTATGGACATGTTCACCTCAGCATCTTCAGAAGGCTGAATTTGGACTACAATCGGGTTAAGAGTGACTGTTGGTTTCTTTGGATCGTCACCTTCCGAGATCAAACCGATTGACCCTTTGGGATCCCGATCATCTTCTATTTCAATCATATGAATACTTCCACCCTTGTGGTCTGGTAGAGGGTTGTTACGGACCTTCAGAGCAGGCTCCTTTGCCACGATGATCTTGTTGTCAATTAAAGCCTGGATCTTGTCCTTCAGGGAGCGGCACTCATCAATAGTGTGTCCCTTCATGCCATAATGGTATGCACAGGTTTTGTTTGGGTTAATCCATTGGGAGGGGTTTTCAGGAGTTATGGCAGGGACATGGGTGACATAACCAGCGGCTTTGAGTCTTTCGTACAGCTGGTCGATTGGCTCGGCAATGGCGGTGTATTATTTGGGAGGTCTGCGGTCAAAATTTGGTCGGGGTCTAGAAAAGTTTTGGCGAGTAGGAGGTGATTGATAGTGGGATGGTTGAGTGTTGTAGGCTTGGTAGACTTGTGCGGGTTGTGAATATTTGGGTGAAGTGGGTGTGAGCATGTGATTTTTGCCACGCTTAATTTACTCCTATAAATTCATTAGAATTAGAATTTTTAGGAATTAATTGCATGATTTTGTGTCTCGTTTGCATTTTTCGTGTGCATTTTAACTTGCTATAATTCATAAAAAAAAAAAAAAGTACAAAAATAGTACGTTTGCATTTAGAATTAGATTTTATATTTTAATCAATTAATATTACTAAAATAAGAGAAAAATACCAAAAAAATAATAATAAATCGTTTACATTTTTTGTTCTTTTAATGTCACTTTTTGCTTAATTTTTCTTTTAAAATTAGGATTTAGTTCCTTTTTGGAAATTAATTAGTTTGGGATTTAACTTAGATTTTGTTAATTTTGAAAAGAAAATAAATAGAATAAATAAACAATAAAAAGAAGAAAAGAAAAGAAAATAGGTTGGGCCAGCTCTGAAATGAGCAGGCCAGCCCAAACAAACCAAGAAAAACCGGACCAAAATCACCCCATGCCCAGACCCAATCTAATCCCTAACCCGGTCCAGTCCCTTTCATGACAAAACGACGTCGTTTTGACGTCGTTTGATCACCACCGTTCATTTCCCCCATATCCAACGGTTCAAGCTTAATCCCAATTTTACATAAAATTGTCCGAATTATTTAGAAAATTTTGAGACAAAACTTGCCTTCCTCGTACAAACCTAAGCTCCGCCGGCCTCCACTCTACACCGCCAGCTACCACTGCCCTCCGCCCTAGCTCCACCGCCCCTCCTCCGTCCGCCGCCGCCGGAAATCGTCGCCGCCGGCGGCGATGTTCCAATGACCACAAAATTTACACCCCAGATTCCCCTTTTCTTCCTCTACTCAAATCCACTACCCGTTGCCTCCAAATCTTACCAGAACCCGTCGAATATCCATTCGAAATTTTCCGGCCAAGTCGCAAGTTATGCCAAACGGTCCCAAATTAACACCATGGGACCGCCTTGACCTCCTCTATCCAACCCCCATAGCCACATATCTCAAATATGGCCAGAATTGCCCAAATATCCGATCAAAATCCGGCAAAATCCTAAATTAGAAAATCTTGGGGATTTTCGACCATAACTTCCCTAATCATGTGTGTTCTTTTGGAAAACACACGATTAGGGATGTTACGCGTCAAGAATCCCGGAGGATTCAAACATTAATGGCCGGTTGGAGTTTTCATCAGTAAGTTCTGATTGTTATTTCATTTTTTATTTTTCTTTATTTCTGTTTATCTGCATGCCTGTTTTGAATTAATAGGTCTACTGTTAAGTAAATTGTTCTCTGTTAATTAGTAATAATTGTTAGAGTAAAACATGATTAAATGTGTTTTGTTTCATTAGTTTAATTGATAATAGTTTTTGATGAATTTGAGTCTGTGTTAACTCTGCAATTCGATTTGTTTGATAGTTTTATTTTATGATGTTCTGATTTTGCGGGACTGTTTGAGTGGGAACTCTGATTTTTATATTGAATGAATTGGGTATAGCTGAAATCTGATAGTTAGTTTAATTCAGTAAATGTAGCAATAATTCTTTAAGTTTAGTTTTCAATTCATTAATAAGATTAGCTTTGATTAGTTGGCATTGATTAGCTTAATCGATTTGGATTATAGATGATAATGGTAATTTGGTAAATTG
>NW_017674643.1:33208-60400 GCF_001879085.1 Nicotiana attenuata | reverse complement strand
GATTTTGTGTCTCGTTTGCATTTTTCGTGTGCATTTTAACTTGCTATAATTCAATAAAAAAAAAGTACAAAAATAGTACGTTTGCATTTAGAATTAGATTTTATATTTTAATCAATTAATATTACTAAAATAAGAGAAAAATACCAAAATAATAATAAATCGTTTACATTTTTGTTCTTTTAATGTCACTTTTTGCTTAATTTTTCTTTTAAAATTAGGATTTAGTTCCTTTTTGGAAATTAATTAGTTTGGGATTTAACTTAGATTTTGTTAATTTTGAAAAGAAAATAAATAGAATAAATAAACAATAAAAAGAAGAAAAGAAAAGAAAATAGGTTGGGCCAGCTCTGAAATGAGCAGGCCAGCCCAAACAAACCAAGAAAAACCGGACCAAAATCACCCCATGCCCAGACCCAATCTAATCCCTAACCCGGTCCAGTCCCTTTCATGACAAAACGACGTCGTTTTGACGTCGTTTGATCACCACCGTTCATTTCCCCCATATCCAACGGTTCAAGCTTAATCCCAATTTTANCCCCAGAACACAACCAAACGCTCCATCCAATACTGCAAGGTAGAGTAGCAGGGGTCTACCTGGTTCGGGCGGAACTAGAACCGGCGGTGTTGATAGGTACTCTTTGATTCTGTCGAAGGCTCTCTGGCAGTCGTCAGTCTATTTGGTAGCGGCGTCCTTCTTCAACATCTTAAAGATCGGCTCACAAATGACAGTGGACTGAGCTATGAACCAGCTGATGTAGTTAAGTCTCCCCAAGAAACTCATAACCTCCTTCTTGCTCTTCGACGGCGGCAATTCTTGAATAGCTTTGACCTTTGATGGATCCAATTCTATCCCTCGGCGGCTCACAATGAACCCAAGTAGTTTTCCGGCAGGAACCCCAAATGCACATTTTGCGGGATTCAGCTTCAGGTTGTACCTTCTCAGTCTATTGAAGAATTTCCTCAAATCTCCCATGTGATCAGCGGCTTTCTTGGATTTGATGATGACGTCGTCTACATACACTTCGATCTCCTTGTGTATCATGTCATGAAAGATTGTGGTCATGGCCCTCATGTAGGTGGCCCCTGCATTCTTTAACCCAAACGACATCATTTTGTAACAATACATCCCCTACGGCGTAATGAAAGTTGTTTTCTCTGAATCTGTGTCTGTTTGTCGCGTTGTCTCGTCGTATGTCACAGACGTTGGTTCATCAAGATAAGTAATGTAATGCTGTTTGAGTAAAGTAATGAGAGAAAATAATAAGAGAGGGATTTGTAAGAAAATTGAAATACTTTAATAAATTCCATAAGTGTTTTGAACATTGGAGCTCTTTCTTGCGAAAAAAAAAAGAAAAATACGAAAGGAAAATAAACTTTAAAATAGCGCGTAATGCTTTTTCAGCCTTGCTACCCCGAGGCACATCGGGCTCTGGTGGTTCTGACGGTCCAATTGTTTAGGTGTGCTCCTCTGCTCACAGCCTGTATGGAAGGGCCTTCCTCCCCCTCCTCCTCAAAAATGACACAACAATTCATATCATCCTCTTCCAGGAACAAATTCCTCATCGCTGCTAATGCTTCCTCTTCTTCTGACCCATAGATAACCTCGGCTGGTTGAAAAGTCTTCTCTAGACGGGGTATCGGCTGCTCCAATGGATAGTAAGGCCGCGCCAGGGTGGCGACCAGTCCTTGAATTCTTCCCAGGTATAATCATACCCCAACCCGAAGGTGGTACCATGCTTCTTGAGCTTGATAGGCTTAGCGATTCCTTGGAGGTTTTTGCCAAGTCCTTTGCCAGGTTCATATCCGCTCCAATTCAGTATGCTTTCAATTTTGTTGTTCCACCATTTGTCTTTGTCGACTGCGTTGACCCGCTTGATGTGGTGGTAAGTTTCCCCAACTAATCTTCTTCTTCCTCCAATTGCTAGAATGGTCTGTCGGCTATATATGGGGTTGCTACCGTCACCATGAATGATCACCTCCTGGTGATTCCATTCAAATTTCACTGCCTGATGTAGTGTTGATGCCACGGCCCCAGCGGCATGGATCCATGGTCGTCCCAACAGCAGATTGTAAGAAGCCAGCACGTCTATCACTTGAAAACCAACATCAAACCAAGTGGGCCCCATTTGCAAGCGTAGGCTAATTTCCCCAATAGTGGACCTCTAAGATCCGTCGAAAGCTTTGACGTTGATGGCCCCATCCTTGATTTCATGCAGCCCTTTTCCTAATGTTCTGAGTGTTACCAGAGGACAAATGTTGAGACTGGACCCCCCATCGACCAGGATCCGGGTGATAAAATAATCTTCGCACTGCACAGTGATATACAATGCCTTGTTATGACTCAATCCTTCTGGTGGCAGCTCATCCTCGTGAAAGGTGATTTTGTGACTCTCCAACACTTGGCCCACCATGTTCTCCATTTCTCCTCCAGTGATGTTGCCTGGCACATACGCCTCACTCAATATCTTCAACAAGGCATTCTTGTGTGCATCAGAACTTTGTAATAGAGCCAAGATAGAAATTTGGGCCGGTGTTTTGTTCAGCTGGTCAATGACCGAGTATTCCTTGGCTTATATCTTTCTCCAGAGATCACCGGGTCCAGTTTCAATGATGGCTTGTCGGCCAGAGGTCTGCTTACTCGACTCAGCTAAGTGTTCTGGGGTATAAACCCTGCCGGTTCTTGTCATACCCTGCGCTGCAACTGTTTCTTCGAACTTGGCTTTCCTTTCCTTCTTGCCTCGGCTGTGTAGTCCCACGGTATAGATTTTGTGTGGAACGGTATTACGGTTGTCATTGCTACTGGAATAGGCACCCTTGCCTTGGAAGGTAATACAGCAACTTCAAAGGGCTCAGGCGCCTTTGGGGACCCAAACTCGACCTCGATTGGTGTTGGCGTCTTTGCGGAGGTTGGTGCTTCAAACTCAAGCGGTATGGACATGTTCACCTCAGCATCTTCAGAAGGCTGAATTTGGACTACAATCGGGTTAAGAGTGACCGTTGGTTTCCTTGGATCGTCACCTTCCACGATCAAATTGATTGATCCTTTGGGATCCCAATCATCCTCTATTTCAATCATATGAACACTTCCACCCTTGTGGTCTGGTAGAGGGTTGTTATGGACATTCGGAGCAGGCTCCTTTTCCACGATGATCTTGTTGTCAATTAAAGCCTGGATCTTGTCCTTTAGGGACCGGCACTCATCAATAGTGTGTCCCTTCATGCAAGAATGGTATGCACAGGTTTTGTTTGGGTTAATCCACTGGGAGGGGTTTTCAGGAGTTATGGCAGGGACAGGGGTGACATAACCAGTGGCTTTGAGTCTTTTGTACAGCTGGTCGATTGGCTCGGCAATGGCGGTGTATTGTTTGGGAGGTCTGCGGTCAAAATTTGGTCGGGGTCTAGGAAAGTTTTGGTGAGTAGGAGGTGATTGATAGTGGGATGGTTGAGTGTCTTAGGCTTGGTAGACTTGTGCAGGTTGGGAATATTTGGGTGAAGTGGGTTGGTATTTGGGAGGTGGAGGTGATTGATAGGCAGGTGGTGGAGCTTGGTAGGAAGGTGCGGGGTAATTTGGGGTAGGTTGATATGTAAGAGGGGGTATTGGGTAGGTTTGGTATTTGACTGGGGATTTTGTTCTCTGTGCAACCATCACGGCACTCACATCCCTTTTCTTGGATGTGCCACCAGACTGTAGAGCCTTGTTGGTAGCCTGTAATGCTTCAAAGTTAGTGACCATACCACTTTTAATACCTTCCTCGATCCTTTCCCCTAGCTTGATGATGTCGGAGAATTTCTGGCCTTCAATCAGCATCAACCTTTCGTAGTACTGTGGGTCTTGAGCCCGGACGAAAAACCTGTTCATTTGTTCTTCTTCTAAAGCCGGCCTGACCTTAGCAGCATCTGATCTCCAACGAGTAGCATACTCGCGGAATGTCTCTGTGGGTTTCTTTTTCAAGTTCTGGATGTAGAACACATCTGGCGCATTCTTCGTGTTGAATCTGAAACTGTCCATGAAATTGGACTCCATACTTACCCAGTTTGACCACTTCTTCGGGTCTTGACTAATGTACCAAGACAGCGCATCCCCTTTCAGACTTCTCATAAAGAGCTTCATGCGAACCTTTTCATCCTTTCCTACTCCGACCAGCTTGTCGCAGTATGTCCTCAAATGAACTCTGGGATCCCCGGTGCCATCGAACATTTCGAACTTGGGAGGTTTGTACCCCTCGGGCAGTTCGACATCTGGTTGAATGCAAAGGTCTTCGTAATTCAGTCCCTCGATCCCCTTGTTTCCTTCAACACCCTGAACTCGGCTAGTCAGCTTCTTGAGTTCTGCGGCCAGATTCTTGATAAGAGAGTCTTTGTCATCAGACTCAGGTGTGCTTGAGGCGGGCTGAATGGGGTGTGGTATGGTTTCCACATAGATGGGGGTGTTGTGGTGATGATCATTTGTGGAGTTCAGTGGTTCGGGGATGAGCAGTGGGGTGTTGCTTGAAGTGTGGCATGTGTTGCAGTGGTGATGGGGAGTGGATTGGTTTTGTGGCTTCGGGATGTTTTGAGGAGGTATGGGATTTTGAGTGTTAGGGAAGCTGATATCCGGGGTAGTGAGGGAAAATGACAAGCTTGCCAAGTTCCGAACTTGGTCCAATTCTTCCTGAAATTTTAATAACTTCTGTTCGAGCTGGGAGGCACTTTCCTTGGAAACCTGAATACCTTGAGAAGTCTCTACCCTTTCAACTGAGCTTTCCTTTCTGATGTTGCTCAAATCTTCCATCTTTCCTTTGTTCTTGTTTCTGATAGGACTCGGAGGAGGAGGAGGCGGAGGACCCTTGGATCTTGTGGAATATGATGATGATGCATGAGTGCACGAACTAACCTTTGGGGAGGGGAATAAGCAAAAGGAAAAACAAAAGGTAACAAGTTAGTGGGGATCGTGAGAAGAAAACGTTGCAATATTTAAACACATAGTGTAAGAATATAAATCGTGTCCTAAAATGGGAGCCTCTTATGCCCGAGGTAAGCCTAGCGACAAGTAAATTTGGAGAACTTAGAATGCTAAATGCCTCATTTTATTGATAAAAATAAGAAGAATCCCAAAACGACACTAAATAACAGGAAATAAAGATGTCACTAGTGGCCATAGGCCTTATTACATTTTATAAAGCAGAAATGAAAACTCCTATCTACTTGATCCCAGAAGGACCTTCCCCAGACTCGGCATTGTTGGCTCCTTCGTACAGTTCTCCAAGCTCACACAATCCTAGCAACAAGTAGGCCCTCGCCTGATGTCCGCCTTCATTTCCTTCAGCAACCCGGCAATCTTCAACCCTCTTCAGGAACTTCTTTTCCAGCTCCACTATGCCCCGCCCCAAATAGATTAGTCGTTTGTTGGTGCTGACAGCCATATCTTTCCATTCTCCAATTAGCTTTTGATTGGCTTCTTGTATTTTGCGGTGCTCATTTTCACATTCCCGCATCTTCTTGCGCAATTGGTTGTACTTAGCCTGTACTTCAGCCTTTTCGTCGATGACCCTGTGACCTCGAACAAGCCCGGGTTGTCCTAACCTACTATGATCGTCCTCCAACCAGTTTGGATAGTATGGAGCATAACCAGCGTGGTACCTGTCTGGTTCTATGGAATCCTTTCCCAGGATGATTTTGTAGTGCCACACATGCTGAGCTTGACACTTGTACGGACTATCGTCAGCCTGGAAGTCAGCCCGGAAATGACTCATCTTGTCGACCCTTGGTATAACCTGCTTCCTGCCTGCCTGTCTCATAACCCGGATAGGGACATATGGGTAGGTCCCTTTTAAACCGATCAGTATCAGAAATGGAGTATCCTTAGACCGTATGATGAATTCTTCAGTAGGGAACCACTCAAACATCCATTGCACCCGGTCTTCAGTAAGATTGTCAAAGAGCTCGACCCACTCTCTAGCATTCTCCGGTTGGGCGAACATGTTGGGCATATAATTCATCCGCTTTGGGTGATGAAAAGCGATATGATCATCCCAGTCTCTATGATGGATTTCCTGCCGGTACTCACCCTTTTGGAGGTGCTCCATAAGCCATAGTTGGAGTAGCAAATTACATCCCTCGAAATGTTTGGCCCCTTGTTGACATCTTTCTAGGGCTCGGTATATTTCTGCAACTATCATTGGCACAAGGTTGAATGGCTGCCCGTTAATTCCTTCCATCAAGGTCTTGGTGACCATGGCCAGTCTGGTATGGATTCTTTCTTTCTTTGTTGGAAAAACTATCATCCCCAAGAAACAGAACATAAACGCAAATACCCTTCGGTGGATGTGCCCCAATGAGGTGATGGCGAACTCGTCCGGATAGGTACGGTATGATTTGCTATGGCCGTACCTTTCATACAAATGGTCAAAGGGAACGTAAGACTTCTCCAAACATGTCAAGTCGGGATTCTTCTTTAGACCCATCATCTTAAGAAAACCCCTACCCTTACGATTTTCCGGCATTAGCAAGCCCGGAGTTTCCCATGGTATCCCAGCCAGTCCTCCTATCTCCTCAAGCAAAGGTGTCATCTTAATGTCTCCGAAGCGGAATACCGACCTATCACAGTCCCAAAACAGAGTTGCAGCTTCTATGATTTTATTGTTGGGTTGAATGTCTAGGAGAGAAGGCAGGTTTCCTAGATGCTTCCGGACAAGAGTTTGATCGCTGGAATGGAGATCCTTCCACCAGCTTAGCAATTTGGGGTGAATGTTGGTGACCATGCCGAATCTGGGGACTTCGTGCCTCATTTCTGCAAAACAAAGGGTAAGGCCCCTTTCCCCCACCGGACTCGACTATTTAACATCAATAATTAGCATAAGAAGCATTTAGTTCTCCAAATGAATGCACAGAACGTGGTAAGGTCCGTTTGGGTCTCAAGGAAACCCAGTGGACTTTGGACAAGGCTATCTTAAAGAGTCATTATGTGGACAACATAACTGACTCGGCTAGGTTTGACCATGATGCATGTACAATTAAATAGAGTAGGGTTTCTATGGGGTTTTAGACTGGTACCCTTGAGCGGACAACTCAAGAGGGAAAGGCGCGGAACCGTCGACTACACCGTTGATCGACTGGTTTTACCGTAAATATGCCTTTGTCGGATTTAGGGGGTGATAATATCGGAAGGGCGCAACCACTCATTATAAGCGTTGCTATGGAGTAGAATATGATGTTGAATATGCAGTTACAATAATTAAACAAATTGTCATGTATTTGCATGTTCATAGAGTAATAATTACAATAGTTTCTCATAATTTACAACAGTATTAAAGGAAAGCGATAAAGGAAAGCATTAAGAAAAGAAACAAAGAGCCAAGTTAGTTTCGTAGTAGAAGAAAGAATAAATACTTAAAGGCATTTAAACAAGTAAAGACATGTAAAGAAACATAAAGTCACAAATAGCATGAAATGGTAAAAGCCTTAAAGAAATCCCCAGCGGAGTTGCCATGCTATCGATGCCCCCTTTTTCTAAAGGCGAAATCTGGTTTACGACATTTGGGCGGACAACTCTATTCCTTTTGGGAATTTGGGTTTTGATATTTAGAAGAGTCGCCACCTAATGATTAAGTGCATTAGGACACTAAGAAAGAAATGAAGAGAAGAAGAAGAACCAGATAATGGGTAAGGGCTTGAAATTATCTCGGGGGGAAGGTGTTAGGCACCCCCCCAAGATCCACTAGTGTGGTTCCCGGCCATGCTACAATTGTGACTTTAAATATAAACAACAAATAAACATACAAGACAATTCTCACATAACGATTGCAAGTATGGGAAGTATAAAAGTTAAATAAACAAGCTGAAATTTGGGACTAGGCAATTTCATAATTTATTTAAAGAATATATGAGTGCAGAAGAGTAGGAGTCAAATAATCGATACAAATAATCAGGCAAAGGGATGAAATGGGGCGACAATTTGGGAGAAAAAAAAGTACTTGGAGATTTAAAGAGATTTTTTTTAAAAAAATGATTAAAGCAAAGGGCAAGGTTTAAAAGAACCGAAAACTGCAATTTAAAAAAAATTCTGAAAGAGAGAAGTAAACTCATAAAGAGGGAGGGGGTCCTAGGCTTATAAATAACATGGATCACCACGCAACACCCAGTAACCAATTATACACGTGGTGTTATCGCGTGATCATCATATCCATATCTACCTTTTCCCACCCCGTTAAGGTACTAAAGCGCGGAATGGTCTCGTTACTTATTGCATCAGTCCCGGAGGCAGTTGGGACTACTAATCCTAGAGGGAAGGGATATTGGCTTTTGCAGTTTAAAAAGGACAAAATCTAGTGCGACAAACAAAACACATAAGAGCAGTTAAAGGGGGAAAACACATAGCAGTTAAGGCTCAAATAGGCCTCCTCATTCAAAGCAGAAATTGTTTAGCATGACTTACAAGTACTGGTTAGTCTTTAATTAAACTTACATAAAGGGGGTGGCTGATTTATCACATATTTTCAGATAAGAAGTCCGAATTAGGCCTGCCTACTGGTTGTAATTATTAAAAACTGGTATAATTAATTGATTACCTAATGGTTTGCCTAGGTGAAACCTATAGGCATGATATCTAACAAGGTCAAACATACTGATTTTAAAGAAGATTACTGACTTTAGAAATAAACCAATTCTGCGGATGTTAACAACATTATTACTGATTTTAGACTTTGCGGGTGAATCAGATTTAAACGATTGCTCCTATAGGCATGAATTCTAAGCGTTATTGATTCTAAAACGGTTATGTAAGTGCAGGAATCCTAAGAGCATGGTATCTAAGATGCAATTGAATAATTTTTAACCTATGGATTGTTTGCCTAATGACATGTGTATGTGCAGAAGTGCAGGAAACTTATAATCATGATTTCTATATGCAGAAGTGCAGAGACTTATAGACATGATTTCTAATGAAATGCATAACTATAGACAGGATTTCTAATGCAGTAATGAAACAACTTATAGGCAGGGTTTCTAATGCAGTAATGAAACAACTTATAGGCAGTATTTCTATATGTATATGCATAACCTGATAGGCAGGATTTCTATATGTGGACGCATAAACTTATAGGTAGGATTTCTATATGTGGATGCATAAGCAAAAAAAAAAAAAAGGATGTGATTACAGAAATAAATACATAAAGCATGATGTCTACCCACATGCATAACATGAGTGACCCTCCCCTTTTCACTATACACCCCCAATAGTTATTACAAATTATAACAACCCGAATGAATCAGGAAAAATAAAAATAAAAGAAAAAATTACATCAAAAATTAAAGTTCCAACCACGGAGAGCCTAATTCAGACTCCTAGTCTGAAGCATGAGATAAACCAACTTCCAAAGATCAGATTTCCAAAGCCTTTCTCATCTTTTGGGTGTGTCAAAGTTCCAAGGAGCTTCATGAACTTCAGGCAGTGCTCACACCCAATTACATTTGTAGGATCAGATTGTACTGCAGTGTGGAAGGGTCAGCCCTCAAATGTCCAAGTTAAGAGGGAATTTAAGATCCCTAAGGCAAGGCTCATAGGAGAGGGGCAGAACTTAGAGTCTAAGAATAAGTGTAAGTGCAATAGAGGGGGAATTAGGGAAAGCCATGACAAACTAGTGGTCATGCTCAGCAATTAGGATGCTGGCACACCCCTGACCAGCCTGTCAGTTTGAGTTTGGGAGTTAGGACCTATTGAAGGTCAGGTTCAGACCTGGGCAGCAATTTGGATGCGGCCAGGCCATGAACTTTAACTCAACACACATAGGGGAATGGGGGTATGGGGATTTTATAGCAAGCAGTAAACATAAAAGAAAGAACATGCTTAATACAGAGTATAAACAACAAAGTGAACCAGAACATGGCAACTGTAAAGTAAACACATAGGGAAAGAGCTGAAATTAAATTGGGACATACCAGTTTTAGGGAAAACAAATAAGTAAAACAGCAGTCTTGAAAAGCCAAGTTGCAAGCAAAGCAGTAAAAATGTCTCAGAAGAGAGTAGAGAATTGAAAGAGTATTGTGATTGAGAGTAGGCATGTGAGAGTATGAGTATTGAACTTAGGATTCAAAATTTAAAAAGTTCTTTTAGTGCTGAAGGGTCGAGCCCCTTTTATAGTGCAGCAAACAAGTAGGAACAAGGTAAGGAAATAACATTGAAATCAATCTCCCTTTAATTAAGGGATTCTGATTTCAAACAGGTAAAAACAATTAAGGAAAGGGATTTGAAAAAATATTTTCCAGGCAGAACAATAAAGGGTAAATACATAGAAGTTATTTAAGGCAAAAGTCCAATGGTACACGGTTTGTGTGAAATAAGGAAAGGGAATCAATCAAACAGCCAGTAAAATCAAAGTAACAGGCTTTGTTCGAATGAACCAAGTCGAGAAAAGGTAAAGATGGTTCAATTAGAGAAAATCAGTAACAATCAGTCAAACCCCATTAAAGGAATTGAGAATCAATTAGTATTTGGCAAAACCTTTTTTTGAAAGAAGAACTTCTCATATATAAAGCAGACAAATCAAACAAAGGGGTCGTCATGTTACTAAGAAAAGAGTCTAACATTGAAAGGTTCAGAATCATAAGCAAAGGGAAAACAAGTTCAGTTTGTAGACTCATAGTGAGTCTGAGAGTCCAGGGTTCCAATGCAGAACCCTAGTCCAAACACCAAATCAAACTTGCCAAAGAAAACCCCAAATCCTAGGGTTTCAAATCGAATCAGACATAGAGATGAGAAGGCAAACGATTGAAACAGACTCAAAGGTCTGTTTCAGAGCCTCATGAGAAACAAAACAAATAGGATAGCAGGTTTGAAACAACAAAGAAAGAAAGCTGATTTAAGAGCATAAAAGAGCATGTTTTAGAAAAGTCGGAACTTAAGCAAGTTCAGAGGAAAAGAGAGGTGGTGTAAAATTAAGCCACAGTAGATGAAACATGCTTAGCAAGAACACAAACAGAGTCTAGTAAAGCAAATAAAATCAAAGAACTCAACAGTAAACACATATAGTAGAAGAGTAACATAACAAGGATTAGCATGTGAGCACATGAGTAACATGTATAGTAGGAAAAGAAGAAGTAGAACAACAACACACGCGTAGTAACAGAAAATATACGAGCATAGTATAGACAAACACACATAAAGGAAAGAACAGCAAGAATCAGAAAGATATTTTTTTTTTGAAAACCTTTCAGAAACCCTAAATCGAAAATAAACAATTTTGAAAAGAAAATTTGGGGAAAACAATTTAGAGGTCCAGTAGAACACAAACATACCATAGATCTAAGAAAATAAACAGAGAGAAACCTCGAATAGCTTAGGGTTTCGGAGAAACCCTAGAAATGAGAAAGGCTTGGAAAAGTCAGATCCTGGGTCGAAGAGGTCAGGAACCAGGCTTCTCGTGCTTGAATATGCCGGAGCATGGCCGGAGAAGCCATGGAACCAAAGATCTGAGAAGATCTGAGAGAGAACCATCGAACTCAAACTTCAAAACCTCGAACTCCCAAGGTATAATGGTGGAGAGGGGTGAGTATAGACCATCCATGGCCTGAGAAGCCATGGATTTCGGTGAAAGTACGGTGGAAAAGGGTCGGAGACAGGCTAGGGTTCCGAAGAACCTTCGAGAGAGTTTTGAGAGTGGAGAGCATTCAAGGGAGGCAGAATAAACAAAATGGGGGATAGGGTATGGTTTGGGGAATTAAAAATGGAAAGGGGAGATCGTGACCATTGATCAGATTGATCAACGGTCTAGATTAAAGGAGGCTTGGGTTGGGTAGTTAAATGGGTTAAGGATACGGAATTGGGCTAGCCCGGTTGGGATTCAAATTGGGTCAATTGGGGGGGGGGGGGTTAATGTGGCTATAATCGAAATGCAAAAGGGCTGCAATTGAAACGAAATGAGGCCAAATTTTAAATAGCCAGTTTTACCCCTTTTATTTTATAAAAATAGTAAAAATGATTTTAAAAGCAAATTAAAAGTACTGAACCAATTAATAATATATAAATATTAATTAGAAAATATTGAAACCAATTTTACAATTATGGAAATGCTATTAATCTTAAAATAGGCTAAAATTGCAATTGTATGCAATTTAGCTTTAAAAATACCAGATAAATTTGTAAAAATATACAAAAATCACCTTAACTATATTTTGGTATAAATATGAGAATAAAATAAATTATTCACAAAAATTGATAGTTTTGGGAATAATTACATGCTTTTGTACTGCTAAAATGGATAATAAATTGATTTTAAAATCTTTTAAAAATTAGGAAAAAATACCAAAAAACTTGGGCATGCTTATACAACATGTACATGTTATTTTGAAAGCATTTTTGCGTATAAAATACATAGGGAAAAATTGGGTATCAACAGTGGTGACTTTTGATGTATTTTGCTCAAAGAAGTGGGGTGTTAATATATATATTGATGTGAAGTTGTAGTTATGGTTGGACATAAGTGTGGCGTTTTAAATGTTAAAGTATATGTATTAAAGTGCTTAGGGAGGTTTAGTCACTCTTATATCTAAATGTATCCTACCCGTCCCTCAGCCTACATTACAACCAAATAAAGTCCTACTTGATCCTAGACTGAAGGAGCTCGATTAGTAGAGTAATACACTACGGGCAAGCCTATAGTGCATCTTTTGTGGCATATGAATGTTATTTCTGACAGTGAGTGAATTCTTTCTATTTTGAGTTCCTAAGTGTTCTTAAATTTTATTTTGTGGAACTACTCTCTTTTGTTGTGTGAGGGCACTTGATTCATGAAGGAAAGGTAATTTCAGTGACCTCTATGTTAGAGAGTGGGTGAGCTGCGAATAATGTGTGGTACTTGTGAGTAGAATCTTCAGGTGAAGATGTTACACTCTTGTGCTTAGTCTATTTTAAATATTCTTGGTGTGATGAGTTAGGAGAATTGTTTAAAAAGGTCGTGTCTATATAAAGTGTAGTTTGATTGCTCGAGGACGAGCAATGGTTTAAGTGTGGGGTAGTGATGATAGGCTATAATTGCGTATTTTAGTCGCTTATTACACTCTAATTTACTGCACTTTAATTGAGTTTGAGCTTTAATCGCTAGTGTTTTGCACTAAATATGTGTTTTATGCCTTGTAGGAGTAATTCCGATCTATATAGGCGTTATGGAATGAATTTAAGTGATTTGGAGCTTTGAAGTCTAAGTAAAAGTCCAAGGAATTAAGCCGGGATTGTGTTCGGGGATCAACGGGTGATAGTTAAGAACGAAACGGAGAATCAAGCGGGCATACGTCGTATTGTCTAGTAAAATGTACATAACTTCTTTCTCAGAACTCCGTTTGGGCCCCACAATATATCGTTGGAAAGCTATTTGAAAGGGATACAACATTCATGTTTTGCATTTTCTCAAATTCTCACTACCGCGCCGCACAGTGCGGCACAGCGTGCACCGCGCCTTTGGAATTCTCCTGCAGTCTGTCAGAATCAGCTCTCTGAACTTCCCCACAAGCACACCGCACAATGCGGCGCAGGGTGCGGCGTGCCTGTACAAATTTTACAGAGCCAGAGTCCTATTTCGCGCAGGAAAGGGTGTTTCGTCTGGTCCCGACCCTACTTGGTATAAAGACATATAAAAATGCTATTTTAAGGACTTTTGACACATCTTAGACCTAGGGAGAGCACAAAGCCGCCGTGGAGGCCGGATTTCATCTTTTCTTCCACCAAACTTAGTAATTTTTATGTTTCTTATGATTTGTTATTTGGCTACCATGTCTATGTGGAGCTAAATTTCACGTTCTAGGGTTGTGGTTCTTTCATGAATATTGTTATTCGGATATTGATTTTGATTTCTTAGTTTATCATATTAGTTTATTTATTCAATCTTGCACTTAATTATTTGATTGCTTGATCACCAATTGAATACCATCTACGAATCTAGAATTGAACTCGAAAGTGGGAATTCTAGATTGCATATAGGATTGAACAGAGCAAGTTCTTGAACTTGGGCATCGGGAAATGGATTCGCGTTTAGGATAGACATATACCTAATTGCCTTGCTTGGTTGATTTACAGGAATTATAAATGCATTCTTGTTGATTCTAACTCCATAGACATATAGGCGTTAGGTTAGCTTGAATAGGCGAGTAAGTACTCGACAGATTCTTATGAGCAATATTAACCCTGTTAACCACTAAACTAGATAAATTAGTTAGTCAATTCAATTGAAGAATACAATAGGAATGTTCGATAGCCCATGACCCTAGATCGTTTTAATTACATTGATATCGTAAAAATTTGCTTTTCCCTTGTTCAAAGTTCATTATTTATTTTTCTTTATTTTAATTAGTTTGGAGTCAAATATTTCTAGGTTTAATTCTTGTTTAGATAATTAGGATAGTCTAATTTAGTTAATAGTTAATCACAAGTCCTCGTGAGTTCGGCATCCGACTTTTAGTCACTTTATTACTTGACGACCGCGTACTTGTGTGTGCATTTGGCCGCAACAATAGCCTGCTTATTACTCTGTAGCTATAACTCTAACAAATTCTAAAGCCTACACTAACTGTCGATATTAAAACATAAAATGTTGCACCATGCTACTAATCCTAGTCGTGGCTCGTACGTTACATATATAGGCTAACTCACGTGCAATACTGTCAACTCCTCTGCTTCTCTTTTCAAACAACGGCATATTCCTTTCTATCCAAATGAAGTGAGTTATCTCAGCATATACCATCCTAAGGACTTGTGCTCGTTGTGTCCTACCCTTAGCACATTGTATAACCCATTTCATATGTTGTTCCCGGTTATCCCTAGCAACATCCTGCCTTTGCATCCAATGTAGGATTCTCTGCCACAACTCCTTAGTAAATTGATAGTTGACAAACAAGTGTTCCCTGTTCTCATCATGAGCTTGGCATAAAGAGCACTTTGAATCTACAGCTAGTCCCCATTGTATCAACCTATCTGCAGTTAGCAATCTCCCATGTAGTTACAACCACATGGTAAATATAGATTTTGGCCTGGCATTATTTTGGAACATCAAGCATTTCCAGTTAACTCTTGGTCTGTCTCCCAATAACTGCAAGTAGAAGCTGCTGATCATACTCTTTCTTTGGTGCTGCTGATGTTGTCCCTGTTGAAGTGTTGATCTAGCATTTAGGATCTGTCTCACCATCCAACTTGCTTGTTGGGAATTTCCACCTCTTCAAAATGCCTAATCCATTTTGCTCTAGACTTCTGCTTCAATACACTTTCCTCTATGAGAGGCCATTTTTCTAAATTCTGTAAGAGGCTCCTTTCTAAATTCTATAATACTTGTGGTAATCTTATTCTTGCACAGGTTTATTCAAGAAAGAAGATGCTGGTAAAGATCCAAACAAATATGGAAAAGAGAATATCATGTGATGAATTTATCAAGGAAGATTATTTTCAGAGATTTAATCTGCAAGCGTCATGGAAGTAATAATATTTGAAAGTCATATTTCAAATATTGAATGGTAAATTACTATGATATCAGAAGAAGACTCTACGAAAATTATGGAAGGAAAATTCTTAAATATCTTGAAAGGAAGGTTGCTAGAATTCTGGAGAAGATCTATTATTTTGTGGAAGAAAGATACTATATGGAAAACATACTACAAGGTCAAGGAAGAATGTATTCTCTATGGAAAGAAAATATATTATAGGTATAGTACAATCTATATTATGGAAAGAGATTATTTTTCAAGATCAAGAAAGAAATATTTCCAATATAATATGTAGAATATATTTTTTATGGAAAAAATATATATTTTGATGTAGTACAATCTACATTACGGAAAGAGATTATTTTCCAAGATCAAGAAAGGAATACTTCCCATATAAAAGGAGTTCAAAGATATAGTGCCCCGTTCAGATGGTCAGACGAGTTTGAGGCGAACTTTCAAAAGCTCAAGACTGCTTTGACTACGGTGCCAGTGTTAGTGTTGCCCATAGGTTCAGGATCTTATACGGTATATTGTGATGCATCTCGTATTAGACTTGGTGTGATATTGATGCAGGATGGCAGGGTGATTGCATATGCGTCGCGACAGCTGAAGGTTCATGAGAAGAATTACCCTGTTCATGACTTTGAGTTGGCAGCCATTGTTCATGCGTTAAACATTTGGAGGCACTATCTTTACGGCGTCTCGTGTGAGGTTTTCACGGATTATCGGAGCTTACAATACTTGTTCAAACAAAAGGAGATCAATTTTAGGCCGAGGAGGTGGTTGGATCTATTGAAAGACTATGATATCACCATCTTGTATCATCCAGGGAAGGCCAATGTGGTGGCCGAGGCTTTGAGTAGAAAGTCAGTAAGTATGGGGAGCCTTGCGTTCATTCCAATCAGTGAAAGACCGCTTGCATTAGACGTTTAGACTTTGGCTAATCTGTTCGTGAGGTTGGATGTTTCTGAGCCTAGTCATGTTCTAGATTGTACAATCACTCGTTCTTCATTGTTTAAGCGCATCAGGGAGCGGCAATATGATCACCCTCATTTGCTCGTCCTTAGGGACACGGTGCGGCACGGTGATGCCAAGGAGGTTACTAATGGAGATGATGGAGTTTTGAGGATGCAGGGTCGTGTTTGTGTGCCTAATGTGGATGGACTTCGTGAGTTGATTCTAGAGGAAGCCCACAGTTCTAGGTATTCTATTCATCCGGGCGCTGCCAAGATGTATTCGGACTTGCGACAACATTATTGGTGGAGGAGGATGAAGAAGGATATAGTTGCATATGCAGCTCGGTGTCTAAATTGTCAGCAGGTAATGTATGAGCATCAGAGACCTTGTAGTTTGCTTTAGAGGTTAGAGATTCCTAAGTGGAAGTGGGAGCGTATCACTATGGATTTCGTTGTTCGACTCCCATGGACTCAGAAGAAGTTCGATGCAATTTAGGTCATTATGGACAGGCTGACCAAGTCAGTGCATTTCATTCGTGTGGCAGTTACCTATTCTTCAGAGCGGTTGGTAGAGATTTACATCCGCGAGATCGTTCGTCTTCACGGTGTACCCGTGTCTATCATTTTTGATCGAGGTACGCATTTCACCTCGCACTTCTGGAGGGCAGTACAGCGTGAGTTGGGCATGCAGGTTGAGTTGAGCACAACATTTCATCCTCGGACGGACGGACAGTCCAAGCGCACTATTTAGATATTGAGGATATGCTCCGCGCTTGTGTTATAGACTTTGGAGGTTCTTGGGATCAGTTCTTGCCGGTGTTTGCCTATAACAACAGCTACTAGTCGAACATTCAGATGGCTCCCTATGAGGCATTATACGGTAGGCGATGCTGATCGCCAGTTGGATGGTTCTAGCCGGGGGAGGCTCGGTTGTTGGGTACAGATTTGGTACAGGGTGCCTTGGATACGGTCAAGATTATTCAGGATCGACTCCGCACAGCTCAGTCCAGGCAGAAGAGTTATACCGACCGTAGAGTTCATGATATTGCATGGTCGGGGAGCGGGTGTTGCTCCGGGTTTCACCCATGAAGGGTGTGATGAGGTTCGGAAAGAAGGGCAAGTTGAGCCCTAGGTACATCAGGCCTTTTGAGATTCTTCAGAGAGTGGGTGAGGTGACTTACAAGCTCGCATTTCCACCTAGTTTTTTAGCGGTGCATCCGGTTTTCCATGTGTCCATGCTCCGAAAGTATCACGGCGATCCGTCCCACGTGTTAGATTTCAGCTCAGGCGTGTTTGAAAGGCAAAGCCGTGGTTGAGCTTTGAATTGATCCTTTGGAGCGAGGTAAGTGTCGTGGTTAACCTTGACTTGAGGGACTAGGACTTATTTGTCTATTTGCTACATGTTTAGATGTTGGGTACAATGTATATGTGAGGTGACGAGTACTTATGCGTTGTTGTCGGGTTAAAACATGTGGGTGGGACTTGTTTCTTGCAATTATTGCTTCATTTGATCATGTTATCCATGCTTAGACTAGTTATTTGTTAAATTGATCGTTCTTATCGTGTTTATGGGCTGTTGTGATAATTGAGTATTGACTCCAAGTTGAGATTGGTATTGTGGAACCGTGGTTGAAGTAAGGCTTGTACTTGTTGATACTATCTCCCTATTATTACTTATTCATTGTTATGTGGTAAGGGAGAGTGTTAATGCACGAATGGTGATGTCGTGCCGTATGTTAGTGTTAATGCACGAAGGGTGATGTCGTGTCGTATGTGAGTGTTAATGCACGAAGGTGATGTCGTGCCGTTTCTATTTGATTTATATTGTGAGTGAGAGTAAAAGCACGAAGGGTGATGCCGTGCATTATCATTGTTTTATATGTGAGGTTGAGATTAAAAGCACGAAGGGTGATGCCGTGAAATTTTCTTCATTGTGCTTAATTGTTCTTATTGAAATTTTCCGCTGTATCTCTCGTATCTAGTTTTCCCTTAGCATGTCCCCTCCCGATATTGCCTGTCTAGCTTTTATTTGTCGTTATCTTGTACATATACTGTTAATTGCACAGGTTTATTATGTAGGTGTCTTGTCATAGCCTTGTTACTACTTCGTCGAGGTTAGGCTCGGCACTTACGAGTACATGGGGTCGGTTGTATTCATACTACACTCTGCACTTCTTGTGCAGATTTTGTTATCGACCCTAGTTGTCCGTGAGCTAGAGCAGCTTGGACTAGCTTCGGAGACTCGAGGTGGATCTGCTGGCGTCCGCAGACCTTGAAGTCCCCTTCTATTTTTTTTATTTCACCGTTTCTTTCCTTTCAAAACAATTGTATTTCTTTTAAACTCTATTTGTAGTAAATTCTAGAAGCTCGTGAGTTGTGAATCCAGATCCGTATTGTAGTAGATATTGGGCTTTTATGTTATTCCGCACTCGATTTTATTTAATTTTTGTTTAATTGACTTTATTTATTGAATTTGAATAATAATTGACTTAATGATTCTCTAACGTTGGTTTGCCTAGCAAGTGAAATGTTAGGCGCCATCACGGTCCCGAATGTGGGAATTTCGCGCCGTGACAAAAATTTCTAGTGCCGTTTACCTTACTGTTTTCATATTTTATTATAAGCAATTACTGTTTGTTGAGATTAGTATTTGATTGAATCGAAGTACTAGCAGTATTGTGCAAGCTGTTCCGTATTAGTCGACTAGGTCTGAGGAATAGTCGACTAGAAATTTAAAAGACTACAATTCACCCCTCTTGTACTTTCAGAAAAGAGTCTTAGAATTGGACCAAAGGCAACTCTTTCTTCCTTTATTTCTTTTCTTTTGTTATAATAGCCACCATCTCTTATAAAATGGTGCCTATTATAAATATTACTTTATAATCGTGTATTAAAAATATAACTGGTTTATAAAGAAAACATGGATAGTAAATCCATTGGCATGCAGTAATTATAATGAAAATCAGATCCAAATCTGGTGAAGAGAAGAGAGTGAGTTGCAAAGTAGAATCTCATGGACCAACAAGGGTTATTCTTTCGTCATTAATTAGAGGTTTCGAATTCGAGTCTTGAATGTAAAAAAATGCATTACTTTCAATGTAAAATTTTTCGACACAAATTTAAATTTAATCGAGTTTCAATATACACATCACCGAATACAGAATGAAAAAACAAAGAGAGTAGAATTTCATGGGATGTGTGGAGAATGAGAAAATCCCTTGGGTAACTACAAAATCCATTTGTTCCCCCTTAACAATTTGCCTAGTTGCTTTTTCCTTCTTTATTCGCCCTTGCAGCCTTGCTGCCACCACATGGGCCTGCATATCTTTTTTGCTAAGCTTATTTATTTGTTATCTTATTGGCTAATCATTATTCTAATTAAACAAGTAATTAGCTAATTAAATCGTCATTTTTCTTGACTCATTATCCTGTATGACGCTCGACGACGGTAAAAGTAAAGCACATCTACTTATTACTGCCTAATTAAACTATCTTATATAAGTACACAAGGTCACACTTATCTTATTACATTTCGTTAGTGTATTGCACTTAAGAAGGGGAATTTTGGAGTTACTGGTAAAGTTGCTATCATATGATTATGAGGTCACGGGTTCAAGCTGTGGAAACAGCTTCTTGCAGAAATGCAGGGTAAGATTGCGTACAATAGACCTTTGTGGTCCGGCCCTTCTCCGGACCCCGCGCATAGTGAAAGCTTAGTCCACCGGGCTGCCCTTTAGTGTATTGCATATGACTAGTTGCTGCCATATGACTAGGAGGTCACGGGTTCAAGCCGTGGAAACGGCTTCTTGCAGAAATACAGGGTAAGATTGCGTATAATAGACCCTTATGGTCCGACTCTTCTCCGGACCTCGTGCACAGTGGGAGCTTAGTGCACCGGACTGCCTTTAGTGTATTGCACTTAAACTATAGTTACATCTAGGGTTTACTTTATAGTAATAGGAGTAGTGATTTTGTGATAAAGAAATAGTAAGTGGGATTTGATGTATTATGTTTTATGCCTCGGATATGTAGCTCTAGGGATTCCCTCTTACATTGTCTGTCTGATTGTGTGTGACCATCTAAATATAAACAACAAAAAAGGAATGAAGAGTTACGACTTACGTGTACTGATGTTGGGTTCTGCTTTAAATTAAACTATAAAAATATCTCTCTTTTTTTCTTGAACGTCTCGAGATTCATTTGTCATGTGCTGCTTTATTCCTCTGTCCTCTTCTAATTACACTAAAAGAATGTCTCCCATACTTTAAAATTTAAATCTTTAATCACTTCCCAAACATTATCTAAAAGATTTATGTTGTATATATTGTTATTTCTTTTTTTACATGATCAACATAAGTTAACTAATTACAGTCAGACCTCTCTATAACAACATTCCTATATAACAACACTTCACTATAAAAGCCAAGCTTTTTCGGAATCAATTTTCATGTTATGTTATAATATATGTTGTCTCTCTAACAATACTTTGCTATAACATTCAAAAATATTCGTAACAAACGAGGCTGTTATAAAAAGGTTTGACTGTATTAAGAGCTCGTTTGGCTTAGCTGATTTAGAGTAGCTGATAAGCATTTTAAGTGCTGAAACTCATTTAAAAAATAAGCAGTGGCTGAAATTAATAATATGCAGCTGAAGAATTGGGTATACGAATAGTTTTGTTTTAAAAAGAAGTATTTTAGCGATAGAATAGTAAATATTTGGGTCAAACTTAAAGTGCTTATAAGCTGAAATTTGATAAGTTGGGGGAGACCAACTTATGGCTTTTGGCTTATTTTTGGCTTATAAGCACTTAACTTATAAGCACTTTTAATTTTACCAAACGCGTAGATAAGCCAAAAAGTGCTTATAAGCCAGTTTGACCAGCTTATAAGCTTAGCCAAACACCCTCTAAAATAGGCTATTTATTATTTTTAGCAAGTTATTAATTACCATAATTTAGTGTTTTACTGAGAATTACATCATCATAAACGATCTGATTGTATAAATATTTTTATGCACTGACAATTTTCTAAAAAATGAGTTTAAGATTTACGAACTAATAATGTAAAAATGTTCATTTTTAAACATTCAAACTTCTACGATAATTACATGTACATTTTTATGACAAACAATATTTGATACTCCTATATAACTTGATAAAAATTATACTCCACTAACTATTTACTATTATATATATATTAAACTATATTGATAGTATAAAAAATTTTCCCCGTATATATATCAGTTAAATACTTTAAAAATCGACCTACGTTTCTTCTAGACCGAACCCTTCACGTGAAATTAGGAAACAAATAATAATATTAATAATAAATCAAATTCTCTTGCTTTATATCTCTTTCTCTCTCTCTTTAAGTGTTTGTTCAACCCGTCAACCTGCCTTTTGTCTGCTTACTCTTTGTTTCAAAGGATTCCTTTCTTTGAGAGAGAAGAAGAAGAAGAATAATGTTAGTAGGAGACTGTGAAAAGATGGTACAAATCTCTTCCACTACTAATGAAATATGGCCACATCAGGTTCTTTCCTTTTATCTCTTTTGACCCCATTTTTGTTTCTTAGCTTTTGTAAGAGAATATTCATTAGTTTTTCTACACCCCACCACTAGAAAACTGCCGAAAACCGTTCAGAATACCGACTGACGTGGGTTGGAGATCTTGAAAAATCGACCGATTTTTGATTGACATTAATCTGCCGGAATAAGGTTGGCCACTAACGGTCGAAGTCGGTCGCAAATTCCGACCGATGGCAGTCAGTTTATTCAACCAAAAGTTGACCAAATTAACTGATATGTTTTCTTTCTTTTTTCTTGTTTATTTCCTCTCTTTTTTGCAGAATAATGAGAGTATGGTTATGGAGAAACCAAGCCAAGATCAACAGCAACCCCTAAAATGTCCTCGTTGTAATTCATCAAATACAAAGTTTTGTTACTACAATAATTATAGTTTGTCTCAGCCAAGACACTTTTGCAAAGGTTGTAAAAGGTATTGGACTAGAGGTGGAACTATAAGAAATGTTCCAGTTGGAGGTGGCTGTAGAAAAAACAAGAAAATCAAGAAACCAAATATTACTACTACAAATCCTAGCCATAATTTTCATCAACCTCAAATAATTGATGATTTATCTCCTATTACCTCAAATCATCATAGTAATCCTTTGTTTTATGGATTACCAACTAACCCTTCTGATCTTAATATTCAATTTCCAAGATTGTTCAATTCTAGGGTTTCCAACACTGAAAATCTTGAACTAGGGTTTTCTTATGGTCAGATCCAAGATGTTATGACTACTACTAACTCTAATTCACATCTTTCAAATTACCCCATCTTAAATTCAAATTTGGCCTCCCTTATAGCTTCTAATCTTCAACAACAAAACTTCATTTCAAACCATAACAAGTTCCAGGATTTGTCTCCTTATATTAATGGTGAAGGTGGAAATGGGATAATGTTGAAAATGGAAAGTGGGAACCAAAACAGGTTGGATTGGAATAATATTTCTAACAATCAGATCAATTCTGCTCATCCTTCTCTTTCTTGGGCTGGTGATTATGTTGATCCTTCAAATATAGGGTCTAATTCAGTCTCTTCTCTGATCTAGGTAAAAAAAACTTTTGGATTTTTAATTTTTCTCCTAGACTATATATCTCCATCTTTGTTATTAACTTAGATCTTTTAAGCTATTGTGTGACCATCTCATAAACAACTTAGGTTACGTTTTTATTTACTTAATTATATGTTCAACAAGTCTCTTCATCCGAGTGGTGAGTATCTTTTTTACTGGATCAAGTATGTGAAAACTCTTTTGGATAATGTGTGGTACATGGTACCTGAGCGGAGGTTTGAGTCTCATTGCCGCCCATTATCATGAAAACAAATTTCACATGCTTTGCCTATTAAAAGAATTTGATTCGCATATGAAGAGACATGTTAAAAATATAATTAAGTAAATAAAAGTATGTTCTTTTTAATCATTTAAACTTATGAAAAAAAGATCTTTCCTAAATTGGTAAGTGCTTTTTGTTTGGTTCATTGAGTCTGGAGTTCTGCTGGATTCTCATATTTAGAACAACGAAGTTTACATTGTGCGCTGAGACGAACCTTGGATCATCTTCATCTCGTCATCTCAAGTTTTTCCTATCAAGAAAACAAATTATGAAGCTGCTTTGAAGGATAACTCTGGTACATTTTGCAGTTTTAGTGAGTTTTTACGATCTTATTTTGTATGTATTAGGTTTTTGGGGTGGGTGTTACAATATTGGAAGTCCTCATGCAAGTGGAATTACTTGTTTTTTTAAATGTTTTCCTTTTTAATTTTCGAGGAATTTGTCATCTTTGTAGTATAGGGGAAAAGGGTTGGGTATACAATTGGTATAGAAGAGAGACAACTTATTTTTGCAGTTGGGATTATCAAGTTATATGTTTACTTGGCCATGCTTATTTTGTTCATTGACTTCATACTGCTTTCAAAGAGGATTCATGTTTTATGTATTTTTTATAGCGTAGTATTTTATATGATATAAAGCGTTTAAGTCGCAACAAACATTTAATAGTAATAGTCATGTGTTTACAATTCGTTGTTTTGGATCTTATTATAAAAAAAATATTACTAATTTGACGATTTGTTGTAACTAGATTCAGATTCTAAAATAATTTTACTATCAAAAAATTGACAGTCTTTCTATCTTTTAATGACAACTTTGTATTTATTTTCTACGAATTTTAATATTATCTAAATAATTTATTTACATATATAACGTGTCATACCAAAAGTTTGAACTCTTTGGACACCTTATATAAGCTTTCATCTCATGGTAGATTGGTAGTGCTTTTGTTCCTTAGACTTAGTTATCGAAGACTATGATTTAAGTTATACTCCATCCGTTCCAATTTATGTAAACCTGTTTGACTGGGCACGGTGTTTAAGAAAAAATGAAGACTTTTGGAATTTGTGGTCCTAAACAAGTTAAAATGGGGTCCAGAGTATTTGTGTGGTTATAAAAGCTTCTCATTAAGGGTAGAATTAGAAGTTTAAGCTAAATTGTTTCCAAATTTAGAAAGGGTTCATTCTTTTTGGCACGTACCAAAAAGAAAATAGGTTCACATAAACTGGAACGGAGGGAGTATAAATTGATAAAGTAATGAAACTTTTATATCATCTGTGTACAAATACATAACAGATTATTTACAATTTATTTTATGTTACCAATCAATAGTATCAAAAATAAAGTTATTTGCAATTTCGTGACATGGTTGTGTAAATACTTTTTCTACTTCGTCAGTTTCTTAAACTTAAAACTTGAATAGGATATAACATCTTTCTTCTGTTGCTTGGGTCATAAACTATTTCCTGCAAAAAATTATAAAAAAAAAAAAAAAAAATGCTTGAACACCATCCGCTATTTGTTTCTTTAATCTAGCGGCTTTTAGTTGTACTTTGAAAAAAATACAAATCTTATAAACTGAATATAAATCAATCTATGTCAAGTTCTTAAACTTAATTAAGACGTACTCCCTCCGGTCCACAATAAGTGATAATTTTACCTTTTTATTTTCGTCCAAAATAAGTGTCAATTTACATAATTATCAAGAAGGAATTTCTTTTATTTTTTTAAAATTTACCCTTATTTACATATTTCAATGTGTCAAGGTAATAATTAATTAAGATTAATTTAATAAATACATTTTTTCCGCCAGTATGAAATTCATCAAAATTTAATTCACTAGTCCAATTTTTTTATTCGTTTTGTGTCAGCAGAGTACAAATCTTTTCTTCATTGAGAAGCATTACATTAAAGCAAACTAATGCATTTCTCGATAAAAAGAAGCATTTTGAGTAAGGTGGAATCGAATCTAACTGTTAGGTCTGGATTATCAATGACTCATTCTGATTTTCGAGAGCATGTTAAAGTGCTTTTACCCATGTGCGGAGTTAGAGTTTAAGGGACGGATTCTATCGTCGAATACAGTAACTTTAGTCCAAATTCTATATTTATGTTAAGCAATTCATTATATATATATATATATATATATATATATATATATATATATAAATCAAAATAATAAATAGCTATAATAACAATCTAGAATAAACTAACAAAGTAAAAATTGATAATGTCTGATCCTTCAAGTTATAATGTTCTTCTTATATAATATGATCTTAAATAGTAAAACTGATGATATGATAGTATTCGAAATATAAGATATAGTTGTTTTCTATATATATCTGAACAAATTCTATTATTTTGTTGTAAATATATAAAATGTATAGCTAAGTCTATTATAGAGTAGAATCCGGTATCTATGTCTAATTTAAATTCTTCTAGACTTGAGGTAAGGCTTCTAGCAAATCCTTCTGGATGGGTATAGTTATTACGATTAATAGGCATTAACAGTAATATTGTTTTTGAAATATTTACTGGTTCAGTAAAATAATTTTACTGGTACGGTAAATTTAGTGCTGTAAAAAAACGTTAAACTCTTATGTTGTAAAATCCTACTCGGTACTCTCTCTCTTATTCTGTAGACCTATATCGTTACAGTATTATCAAAATTATGCCTGAAATTACCCCTTCTATACTTTTTTTTTTTATATATTATTCCACTCTGTTCATCTCTTCTTTTCAAATTTTTAAAGAATTAATCTTTTCTTAACTCTTTTTTCATTAACCCCATCCTGGCCACGGTTAAACATATATACCCATTTTTCGTTAATGTTGGGTTTAACTTAACCGGTTTCTCCTAGGAATTTATAGGTTAATCCATCAAAGTTATTAAGAAATTGGAAAGATAACCATATACTAAGAGTGGTATATATATATATATATATATATATATATATATATATACTATATGTATGTATATATACCTACTAATAATTGAGGAATAATAAATATAAACTATACATAATAACATAAAACTGTAAAACAGGGGTAATATCCAGAAACATAATTTAGATAAAATGAGTAACTTACATGTTTACAGGAGAGAGATTTCCCTTTCGGGAAACCCAAAAAGTTTACTGGACTTGGGAATTAAGATCTGGCACACACAAGCATAGTGATTTATTTATTTTACAAACTCGAGGTAGAAACTGCTAAGGCATACATAAGGAAATATTTTACAAGGTATATTACAAGATGTTTGGAGGATGGTGGGTGATGAAGGAGAGGATTTTGGTGGCTTGGCTTTCTTGAGAGTGTTCTTTCTCTTGTAGTTGTCTTCTCTTCTTATTTCTTTCCCTTTTTATAGCTAAATTTTTGAGACGGATTTCAAAATGGACTCCAAACCCTTCCAGAAATCTTTCTTGTCTAGCCTTGTAGGGTACTTCATTGGGCCCCATCTTCACATGGCTTAGGCAGGGATTTCTTTAGTGTTTGTGACTATTTTCTTCCACTCAAATTTCAGCTTGTCTTGTAGTACTACCTTTTGTCACGTCTTCTTTTCTTTATGTCACTTCTTCTTTTTCAATTGTCTCCCGAATTATTGCTCTTTGTCTTTGTTGCACTTATTTTTTTTTCTAACTGAGATCTCGCTTCCTTTTACGTGTCTAAGTTATGTAGAGCTATTGAATCAAAGCTCATTCCAGAATCATCTTCGTATGGATCTTGGGCATCTTGATAATTTAAGTGGTCTTCATTATCATCATCTTCCCCTGAGCTTTGAGACCTTTCTGGACTTCTTTCTGGACTTGGATTAAAACTGGGACTTTTGATCATATGTTTGTCTTGCTTTTCTTTTTCTTGAAAGAAACTTTCTAATGTCTGTTTAATTATGCTTTCTA
>NW_017674643.1:23709-28279 GCF_001879085.1 Nicotiana attenuata | reverse complement strand
GTTGTTGTGTGTTTAATTTGGGACTACGGGACGGCTTCCCGGGAGATCCCCCTGTACTTGAGATATTCTGGACTGAGGGTGCGGGATACCAAGAGATCCCTGGCACATGTGTTTCTATATATATACTGGGATACCAAGAGATCCCCGGCTTACTTATTGAGGATACCAAGAGATCCTCGGGATACCAAGAGATCCCTAGTGTATATGATGAGGATACCAGAGATCCTCGGGATACCAAGAGATCCCTAGTGTATATGGTGAGGATACCAAGAGATCCTCGGGATACCAAGAGATCCCTAGTGTATATGATGAGGATACCAAGAGATCCTCGGGATACCAAGAGATCCCCGGCTTACTTATTGAGGATACCAAGAGATCCTCGGGATACCAAGAGATCCCTAGTGTATATGATGAGGATACCAAGAGATCCTCAGGATACCAAGAGATCCCCGACTATTATTCCTTGTTGAGGGCAGTTTTCCTTGTATTGTACCTTGCTTTCTATTACTGTTCTTCCTTATTTACCTGGTTTAGAATTCTCGTTGTAGACTTTATTTAAACTGTCCTGTTATCTCATTATTTATTATGTTATCTCAGTAGGGCCCTGACCTTCCTCGTCACTACCCAACCGAGGTTAGGCTTGGCACTTACTGAGTATCGCTGTGGTGTACTCATGCCCTTCCTGCGCATGTTTTTCATGTGCAGATCCAGGTACTTCCTCCCAGGTGTATCATCCTCGTGGTGGAGAGTTCTAGCTGAGACTTGAGGTATATCTGCTACGTCCGCAGACCAGGAGTCTCTACTCTATTCCGGCTTTAGCAGATAGTTCCTTTCTTTCCTTTCATGTTGTTAGAAATTCTGGTGTAGAGCAGATCACTACATTCTATTAGCCTGTGTTTCTCGTGAGTTTCCGGGTTTTGGGATTTAGTTGTAGACTTCCGTATATTTTTGAGCTGTTTAGGCCGAGTGGCCTTATATACAGTTGTTATTTCCGTATGTTTAGTTTTAATTAATTATTCCGCAAATGTTAATTTGTTATTCCGCACTGTTAGGCTTACCTAGTTGTAGGAACTAGGTGCCATCACGACATGTTCATGGAGGGTGAACTGGGGTCGTGACATTAGATCTACCAAAGTATTATATTGTTTATCGTCAGTATGTAATATATGTTCTCCACTACTGAAATTGCACTTTATTACCGAATTGTCTTTTAATATTCTATACTTCTTTTCTGGATATATTTTTAAATCTAAATATTCTAGATTCTTTAATTTATCTATTTTGTTTAACCTAATGGTATCCAAATTTTTTGGCTCTTAAAGAATTTTATTCTTTGGTTTTCTAAATATATTTCTCCCTCTATATATTGTATTTCCCACTCTAAAGCTGATATGGTTTCTGTACTAATACTACACTTTACTATATAACTTGGTTCTCTATTTATTTTTAGATCTGATTTTTCTATTTGCTTAGCTAATTCTAAGGTTGATATTAATAAAGCCTTGACTTTCTGTAGTATTTTCTTTAATTCTTCCTTTCTCTGTATTTTCCTACTTAAAATCCAATAGTTAAAAGCTATTCGTAGCTAAAGGATGTTGTCTTAACATATATTTTATCCTAACGGGATATAGTTTATCTTATTTCTAATTGTTCTGAGGTAATCCTTTTCTTGTTCTATTTCAATATTAATCCTCTCAATTTCAGATAAAATATAATTTTTAAAATTTTGGGTATTTAAAATAGCTAGTTCTGATTTTCCAAAAAGAGTCAGTTGTATTTCTAAAGCATTTCTATAGTCTAGATTTGTACTGATAGTATCTAGAGTAAGGTATATTATATGGTAATGGAAACTTATATATTTTGCGAAAATATATTGTTTCATAAACTTTTTGGTCCAAAGATCTTCTGGGCTCTGATACCAAAAATAAATCAAAATAATAAATAGATTTCAGATAATATATATATATATATATATATATATATATATATATATATTATTATTATTAATTTAAAATTCTGAAGAGGAGCCTTAAAATAGCAGTAAAGTAAAGTTGTCTCCGTGTGACCTATAGCTAGGTCACGAGTTCTAGCCCTATTATCAATTAGAATTAGGGTCTTCGGCCTATATCACACTTTTTGAAGTTTTCACGACCCTGCATAAATGCGAGATCCTTAGTGCACCGAACTATTCTTTTTATTAATTTAAAATTCAATAATTTAAAAAGTTAAACTCTCGTATTCATAAACTTCAAATCCTAATTTAGTCTTTACTTTTACCACATAGATTCTTTAGCGGAGGTATGCATGGAAAATGAATTATTGGGATGCATGGTGCTTCGATTTTTCTCGTACACTATATATCTCCTTCCTTTTTATTAACTCGGGTCTGCTAGACTACTGTGCAACCATCTCACTTAAAACTTTAAACTATATTTTTATTTACTTAATTAAGTATATGTTTAACACGTCTCTTTATACGCGCGAGTCTCATTTTTTTTCTTAATGGATCAAGTATGTGGGGTTCTTTTGGATAATGGGCGCTTGTAACATGAAATTTGAGCAGAGAGAGGATCCTGAGTTTGAGTCTCACGACTGTCCATTGTCTGTGACGACTCAAAGGGTCATCACCTGTTTTCTCACTCATTCTGTGTCTCTGAGGCCTTGAAAACCTCATTTAGGCATGCCTCGATTTGCATGCGCAGTCCGGGCGCGTAGCCGGAAAGCTTAAATATGAATTCTGTGTAAAAATTGATGAATTTTGATATTAATATGAATAAAAGTGATTTTGGTCAATATTTTGGGTAAACGGACCCGGACCCGCGATTCGACGGTCCCGTAGGGTCCGTAGAGAAATATGAGACTCGGGCATATGCCCGGAGTCGAATTCCGAGGTCTAGAGCCCGAGAAATGAATTTTTCAGTGAAATTATTTTTCTAAAATTAATATGGAAATTTGAAAAGGAAATTGATTAGAACGTGTTGGTATCGGGCCCGTATTTTGGTTCCGGCACCCGGTATAGGTCTGATATGTGGTTTAAGCGCTTTCTGTGAAATTTGGTTGAAATCGGACGTCATTTGACGTGTTTTGGACCTAAATATCTAAAAATGAAAGTTTATGAAGTTTGATGAAAAAGTGATGATTTTGAGGTTTGATTCCTCGTTTTTGATGTTATTTTGGCGATTTGATCGCACGGTTAAGTTCGTAGGATGTTGTTGAGTTAGTGTGCGTGTTTGGTTAGGAGCCCCGAGGGCTCAGGAGTGTTTCGGGAGTGTTTCGGAGTAGTTTCGGACTTAGAAATGTAGCAGATTTTCTTCAGCTGTTGCAGACCCCTTTGTTCTTCGCGTTCGCGTTCCGCCTTACGCGTTCGCGATGCTCCAACCTTCCCTTCATCGCGTTCGCGTTCCCCTTACGCGATCGCGTAAGCCAACTCAGGACCCCCAGTAATTCCTTCATCGCGTTCGCGGACTAATCCACGTGTTCGCGTATTATCAGCCTCTTCTTCATCGCGTTCGCGTGTCCCCTCATGCGTTCGCGTAGGCCAGGCCCAGGACCCCAGCCTTTTTCCTTCTACGCGTTCGCGACTCACCTCCCGCATTCGCGATGCTTCGCCAGCTTACCCTTCGCGAACGCGATGCCCTTCCCGCAAACGCGAAGGGCATTTTTTGCCCAGTGATTTAAAATGCTCAAAACAGAACCAGTGACGGGAAATTTCACAAAATACACACGAGTTCATCTTCTCCATAGCCCATAGGCGATTCCTAGAGTTTCCCTTCACCAAAGCTTCTTGGGTAAGTATTGTTTAACTTGTTTCCTTCAATTTCCTTCATCATCAATCAAATTCCTAAGCTCAAATCATGTGATTTAGGGTAGAAATTGGGGGAAATGGGTAGAGTTAGGGCTTTTTGATTTTTCTTGATTTAGACCTCGTTTTGGGGTCGAATTTGAAAACAAATTGTATATCCGGGCTCGTGGGGGAATGGGTGATGTGAAATTGGTTCGAACCTCGGGTTTTGACCAAGCGGGTCCGGGGTCGATTTTTGGAATTTTAGGAAGAAGGCTTAGAAAATTATATTTAGGCATTGGGTTTGATTTGTTTAGCTTATATTAATGTTGTAAAGTCGTTATTTCATAGATTTGATTGAATTGGAGCCGAATTCGAGAGGGAAGGCGGTCGTTGTGGATTGACTTAGCTGTGGAAGTTGAGGTAAGTGTTTGGTTTAACCCTAGCTTGAGGGAATATGAGTTGAATCTTGTTTGCTAATTGCTAATTGATTGAGTATGGTGTATAGGCATGGTGACGAGTATCTATACACTGGTGTCTAGCATGACCGTGAGTCCGAATATTGTGTTTATTCCTATTTTGTTGTGACTCTTCCTCGTGTAATTGATGAACTCTATATAATGTGAAGAGTATGGGAAAGAATTATGATTTGTGAACTCTTTGGAGCGTTGGCTCGAATGATAAAGTAATTATTGAGTAAGAAAAGAAAGAAAGAGAAAGAAATAGTGATTATTCCCTTGCCAGGCCGTATTCGGATATTGATTACCTCCCTTGCCGGGACTGTGAAGT
>NW_017674643.1:13836-14141 GCF_001879085.1 Nicotiana attenuata | reverse complement strand
CGAAATAACGCCCTTAAGGCCAAGGGCCTTCGCCATCAAAGATATAGAGGTTCGACCTCGCTCGAACTCAAGACGGGCTGTTATTTCGATAAGTTCGAAATAATTCCCTTAAGGCCAAGTGCCTTCGCAATCATAGAGGTTCGACCTCGCTCGAACTCAAGACGGGCTGTTATTTTGATAAGTTCGAAATAACGCCCTTAAGGCCAAGCACCTTCGGCATCAAAGATAGAGAGATTCGACCTCGCTCAAACTCAAGATGGGCTAAAGAGAGAGATCAAAAGATATAGAGGTTTGACTCGTCGAAC
>NW_017674643.1:0-8980 GCF_001879085.1 Nicotiana attenuata | reverse complement strand
ACTCAAGACGGGCCGTTATTTTGATAAGTTCGAAATAACGCCCTTAAGGCCAAGGGCCTTCGCCATCAAAGATAGAGAGGTTCGACCTCGCTCGAACTTAAGACGGGCTGTTATTTCGATAAGTTCGAAATAACGCCCTTCAGGCCAAGGCCCTTCGCCATCAAAGATAGAGATGTTCGACCTCGCTCGAACTCAAGATGGGTTGTTATTTCGATAAGTTCGAAATAACGCCCTTAAAGCCAAGGGCCTTTGCCATCAAAGATATAGAGGTTCGACCTCGCTCAAACTCAAGACGTGCTGTTATTTCGATAAGATCGAAATAACGCCCTTAAGGCCAAGGGCCTTCGCCATCAAAGATATAGAGGTTCGACCTCGCTCGAACTCAAGACGGGCTGTTATTTCGATAAGTTCGAAATAACGCCCTTAAGGCCAAGGGCCTTCGCCATCAAAGATATAGAGGTTCGACCTCGCTCGAACTCAAGACGGGCTGTTATTTCGATAAGTTCGAAATAACGCCCTTAAGGCCAAGGGCCTTCGCCATCAAAGATATAGAGGTTCGACCTCGCTCGAACTCAAGACGGGCTGTTATTTCGATAAGTTCGAAATAACGCCCTTAAGGCCAAGGGCCTTCGCCATCAAAGATATAGAGGTTCGACCTCGCTCGAACTCAAGACGGGCTGTTATTTCGATAAGTTCGAAATAACGCCCTTAAGGCCAAGGGCCTTCGCCATCAAAGATATAGAGGTTCGACCTCGCTCGAACTCAAGACGGGCTGTTATTTCGATAAGTTCGAAATAACGCCCTTAAGGCCAAGGGCCTTCGCCATCAAAGATATAGAGGTTCGACCTCGCTCGAACTCAAGACGGGCTGTTATTTCGATAAGTTCGAAATAACGCCCTTAAGGCCAAGGGCCTTCGCCATCAAAGATATAGAGGTTCGACCTCGCTCGAACTCAAGACGGGCTGTTATTTCGATAAGTTCGAAATAACGCCCTTAAGGCCAAGGGCCTTCGCCATCAAAGATATAGAGGTTCGACCTCGCTCGAACTCAAGACGGGCTGTTATTTCGATAAGTTCGAAATAACGCCCTTAAGGCCAAGGGCCTTCGCCATCAAAGATATAGAGGTTCGACCTCGCTCGAACTCAAGACGGGCTGTTATTTCGATAAGTTCGAAATAACGCCCTTAAGGCCAAGGGCCTTCGCCATCAAAGATATAGAGGTTCGACCTCGCTCGAACTCAAGACGGGCTGTTATTTCGATAAGTTCGAAATAACGCCCTTAAGGCCAAGGGCCTTCGCCATCAAAGATATAGAGGTTCGACCTCGCTCGAACTCAAGACGGGCTGTTATTTCGATAAGTTCGAAATAACGCCCTTAAGGCCAAGGGCCTTCGCCATCAAAGATATAGAGGTTCGACCTCGCTCGAACTCAAGACGGGCTGTTATTTCGATAAGTTCGAAATAACGCCCTTAAGGCCAAGGGCCTTCGCCATCAAAGATATAGAGGTTCGACCTCGCTCGAACTCAAGACGGGCTGTTATTTCGATAAGTTCGAAATAACGCCCTTAAGGCCAAGGGCCTTCGCCATCAAAGATATAGAGGTTCGACCTCGCTCGAACTCAAGACGGGCTGTTATTTCGATAAGTTCGAAATAACGCCCTTAAGGCCAAGGGCCTTCGCCATCAAAGATATAGAGGTTCGACCTCGCTCGAACTCAAGACGGGCTGTTATTTCGATAAGTTCGAAATAACGCCCTTAAGGCCAAGGGCCTTCGCCATCAAAGATATAGAGGTTCGACCTCGCTCGAACTCAAGACGGGCTGTTATTTCGATAAGTTCGAAATAACGCCCTTAAGGCCAAGGGCCTTCGCCATCAAAGATATAGAGGTTCGACCTCGCTCGAACTCAAGACGGGCTGTTATTTCGATAAGTTCGAAATAACGCCCTTAAGGCCAAGGGCCTTCGCCATCAAAGATATAGAGGTTCGACCTCGCTCGAACTCAAGACGGGCTGTTATTTCGATAAGTTCGAAATAACGCCCTTAAGGCCAAGGGCCTTCGCCATCAAAGATATAGAGGTTCGACCTCGCTCGAACTCAAGACGGGCTGTTATTTCGATAAGTTCGAAATAACGCCCTTAAGGCCAAGGGCCTTCGCCATCAAAGATATAGAGGTTCGACCTCGCTCGAACTCAAGACGGGCTGTTATTTCGATAAGTTCGAAATAACGCCCTTAAGGCCAAGGGCCTTCGCCATCAAAGATATAGAGGTTCGACCTCGCTCGAACTCAAGACGGGCTGTTATTTCGATAAGTTCGAAATAACGCCCTTAAGGCCAAGGGCCTTCGCCATCAAAGATATAGAGGTTCGACCTCGCTCGAACTCAAGACGGGCTGTTATTTCGATAAGTTCGAAATAACGCCCTTAAGGCCAAGGGCCTTCGCCATCAAAGATATAGAGGTTCGACCTCGCTCGAACTCAAGACGGGCTGTTATTTCGATAAGTTCGAAATAACGCCCTTAAGGCCAAGGGCCTTCGCCATCAAAGATATAGAGGTTCGACCTCGCTCGAACTCAAGACGGGCTGTTATTTCGATAAGTTCGAAATAACGCCCTTAAGGCCAAGGGCCTTCGCCATCAAAGATATAGAGGTTCGACCTCGCTCGAACTCAAGACGGGCTGTTATTTCGATAAGTTCGAAATAACGCCCTTAAGGCCAAGGGCCTTCGCCATCAAAGATATAGAGGTTCGACCTCGCTCGAACTCAAGACGGGCTGTTATTTCGATAAGTTCGAAATAACGCCCTTAAGGCCAAGGGCCTTCGCCATCAAAGATATAGAGGTTCGACCTCGCTCGAACTCAAGACGGGCTGTTATTTCGATAAGTTCGAAATAACGCACATAAGGCCAAGGGCCCTCGCCATCAAAGATATAGAGGTTCGACCTCGCTCGAACTCAAGACGGGCTGTTATTTCGCTAAGTTCGAAATAACGCCCTTAAGGCTAAGGGCCTTCGCCATTAAAGATATAGAGATTCGACCTCGCTCGAACTCAAGACGGGCTGTTATTTCGATAAGTTCGAAATAATGCCCTTAAGGCCAAGGGCCTTCGCCATCAAAGATATAGAGGTTCGACCTCGCTCGAACTCAAGACGGGCTGTTATTTCGATAAGTTCGAAATAACGCCCTTAAGGCCAAGGGCCTTCGCCATCAAAGATATAGAGGTTCGACCTCGCTCGAACTCAAGACGGGCTGTTATTTCGATAAGTTCGAAATAACGCCCTTAAGGCCAAGGGCCTTCGCCATCAAAGATATAGAGGTTCGACCTCGCTCGAACTCAAGACGGGCTGTTATTTCGATAAGTTCGAAATAACGCCCTTAAGGCCAAGGGCCTTCGCCATCAAAGATATAGAGGTTCGACCTCGCTCGAACTCAAGACGGGCTGTTATTTCGATAAGTTCGAAATAACGCCCTTAAGGCCAAGGGCCTTCGCCATCAAAGATATAGAGGTTCGACCTCGCTCGAACTCAAGACGGGCTGTTATTTCGATAAGTTCGAAATAACGCCCTTAAGGCCAAGGGCCTTCGCCATCAAAGATATAGAGGTTCGACCTCGCTCGAACTCAAGACGGGCTGTTATTTCGATAAGTTCGAAATAACGCCCTTAAGGCCAAGGGCCTTCGCCATCAAAGATATAGAGGTTCGACCTCGCTCGAACTCAAGACGGGCTGTTATTTCGATAAGTTCGAAATAACGCCCTTAAGGCCAAGGGCCTTCGCCATCAAAGATATAGAGGTTCGACCTCGCTCGAACTCAAGACGGGCTGTTATTTCGATAAGTTCGAAATAACGCCCTTAAGGCCAAGGGCCTTCGCCATCAAAGATATAGAGGTTCGACCTCGCTCGAACTCAAGACGGGCTGTTATTTCGATAAGTTCGAAATAACGCCCTTAAGGCCAAGGGCCTTCGCCATCAAAGATATAGAGGTTCGACCTCGCTCGAACTCAAGACGGGCTGTTATTTCGATAAGTTCGAAATAACGCCCTTAAGGCCAAGGGCCTTCGCCATCAAAGATATAGAGGTTCGACCTCGCTCGAACTCAAGACGGGCTGTTATTTCGATAAGTTCGAAATAACGCCCTTAAGGCCAAGGGCCTTCGCCATCAAAGATATAGAGGTTCGACCTCGCTCGAACTCAAGACGGGCTGTTATTTCGATAAGTTCGAAATAACGCCCTTAAGGCCAAGGGCCTTCGCCATCAAAGATATAGAGGTTCGACCTCGCTCGAACTCAAGACGGGCTGTTATTTCGATAAGTTCGAAATAACGCCCTTAAGGCCAAGGGCCTTCGCCATCAAAGATATAGAGGTTCGACCTCGCTCGAACTCAAGACGGGCTGTTATTTCGATAAGTTCGAAATAACGCCCTTAAGGCCAAGGGCCTTCGCCATCAAAGATATAGAGGTTCGACCTCGCTCGAACTCAAGACGGGCTGTTATTTCGATAAGTTCGAAATAACGCCCTTAAGGCCAAGGGCCTTCGCCATCAAAGATATAGAGGTTCGACCTCGCTCGAACTCAAGACGGGCTGTTATTTCGATAAGTTCGAAATAACGCCCTTAAGGCCAAGGGCCTTCGCCATCAAAGATATAGAGGTTCGACCTCGCTCGAACTCAAGACGGGCTGTTATTTCGATAAGTTCGAAATAACGCCCTTAAGGCCAAGGGCCTTCGCCATCAAAGATATAGAGGTTCGACCTCGCTCGAACTCAAGACGGGCTGTTATTTCGATAAGTTCGAAATAACGCCCTTAAGGCCAAGGGCCTTCGCCATCAAAGATATAGAGGTTCGACCTCGCTCGAACTCAAGACGGGCTGTTATTTCGATAAGTTCGAAATAACGCCCTTAAGGCCAAGGGCCTTCGCCATCAAAGATATAGAGGTTCGACCTCGCTCGAACTCAAGACGGGCTGTTATTTCGATAAGTTCGAAATAACGCCCTTAAGGCCAAGGGCCTTCGCCATCAAAGATATAGAGGTTCGACCTCGCTCGAACTCAAGACGGGCTGTTATTTCGATAAGTTCGAAATAACGCCCTTAAGGCCAAGGGCCTTCGCCATCAAAGATATAGAGGTTCGACCTCGCTCGAACTCAAGACGGGCTGTTATTTCGATAAGTTCGAAATAACGCCCTTAAGGCCAAGGGCCTTCGCCATCAAAGATATAGAGGTTCGACCTCGCTCGAACTCAAGACGGGCTGTTATTTCGATAAGTTCGAAATAACGCCCTTAAGGCCAAGGGCCTTCGCCATCAAAGATATAGAGGTTCGACCTCGCTCGAACTCAAGACGGGCTGTTATTTCGATAAGTTCGAAATAACGCCCTTAAGGCCAAGGGCCTTCGCCATCAAAGATATAGAGGTTCGACCTCGCTCGAACTCAAGACGGGCTGTTATTTCGATAAGTTCGAAATAACGCCCTTAAGGCCAAGGGCCTTCGCCATCAAAGATATAGAGGTTCGACCTCGCTCGAACTCAAGACGGGCTGTTATTTCGATAAGTTCGAAATAACGCCCTTAAGGCCAAGGGCCTTCGCCATCAAAGATATAGAGGTTCGACCTCGCTCGAACTCAAGACGGGCTGTTATTTCGATAAGTTCGAAATAACGCCCTTAAGGCCAAGGGCCTTCGCCATCAAAGATATAGAGGTTCGACCTCGCTCGAACTCAAGACGGGCTGTTATTTCGATAAGTTCGAAATAACGCCCTTAAGGCCAAGGGCCTTCGCCATCAAAGATAGAGAGGTTCGACCTCGCTCGACCTCAAGACGGGCTGTTATTTCGATAATTTCGAAATAATTCCCTTAAGGCCAAGGGCCTTCGCAATCAAAGATATAGAGGTTCGACCTCGCTCGAACTCAAGACGGGCGGTTATTTCGATAAGTTCGAAATAACGCCCTTAAGGCCAAGGGCCTTCTCCATCAAAGATATAGAGGTTCGACCTCGCTCGAACTCAAGACGGGCTGTTATTTCGATAAGTTCGAAATAACGCCCTTAAGGCCAAGGGCCTTCGCCATCAAAGATATAGAGGTTCGACCTCGCTCGAACTCAAGACGGGCTGTTATTTCGATAAGTTCGAAATAACGCCCTTAAGGCCAAGGGCCTTCGCCATCAAAGATATAGAGGTTCGACCTCGCTCGAACTCAAGACGGGCTGTTATTTCGATAAGTTCGAAATAACGCCCTTAAGGCCAAGGGCCTTCGCCATCAAAGATATAGAGGTTCGACCTCGCTCGAACTCAAGACGGGCTGTTATTTCGATAAGTTCGAAATAACGCCCTTAAGGCCAAGGGCCTTCGCCATCAAAGATATAGAGGTTCGACCTCGCTCGAACTCAAGACGGGCTGTTATTTCGATAAGTTCGAAATAACGCCCTTAAGGCCAAGGGCCTTCGCCATCAAAGATATAGAGGTTCGACCTCGCTCGAACTCAAGACGGGCTGTTATTTCGATAAGTTCGAAATAACGCCCTTAAGGCCAAGGGCCTTCGCCATCAAAGATATAGAGGTTCGACCTCGCTCGAACTCAAGACGGGCTGTTATTTCGATAAGTTCGAAATAACGCCCTTAAGGCCAAGGGCCTTCGCCATCAAAGATATAGAGGTTCGACCTCGCTCGAACTCAAGACGGGCTGTTATTTCGATAAGTTCGAAATAACGCCCTTAAGGCCAAGGGCCTTCGCCATCAAAGATATAGAGGTTCGACCTCGCTCGAACTCAAGACGGGCTGTTATTTCGATAAGTTCGAAATAACGCCCTTAAGGCCAAGGGCCTTCGCCATCAAAGATATAGAGGTTCGACCTCGCTCGAACTCAAGACGGGCTGTTATTTCGATAAGTTCGAAATAACGCCCTTAAGGCCAAGGGCCTTCGCCATCAAAGATATAGAGGTTCGACCTCGCTCGAACTCAAGACGGGCTGTTATTTCGATAAGTTCGAAATAACGCCCTTAAGGCCAAGGGCCTTCGCCATCAAAGATATAGAGGTTCGACCTCGCTCGAACTCAAGACGGGCTATTATTTCGATAAGTTCGAAATAACGCCCTTAAGGCCAAGAGCCTTCGCCATCAAAGATATAGAGGTTCGACCTCGCTCGAACTCAAGACGGGCTGTTATTTCGATAAGTTCGAAATAACGCCCTTAAGGCCAAGGGCCTTCGCCATCAAAGATATAGAGGTTCGACCTCGCTCGAACTCAAGACGGGCTGTTATTTCGATAAGTTCGAAATAACGCCCTTAAGGCCAAGGGCCTTCGCCATCAAAGATATAGAGGTTCGACCTCGCTCGAACTCAAGACGGGCTGTTATTTCGATAAGTTCGAAATAACGCCCTTAAGGCCAAGGGCCTTCGCCATCAAAGATATAGAGGTTCGACCTCGCTCGAACTCAAGACGGGCTGTTATTTCGATAAGTTCGAAATAACGCCCTTAAGGCCAAGGGCCTTCGCCATCAAAGATATAGAGGTTCGACCTCGCTCGAACTCAAGACGGGCTGTTATTTCAATAAGTTCGAAAGAACGCCCTTAAGGCCAAGGGCCTTCGCCACCACAGATATAGAGGTTCGACCTCGCTCGAACTCAAGACGGGCTGTTATTTCGATAAGTTCGAAATAACGCCCTTAAGGCCAAGGGCCTTCGCCATCAAAGATATAGAGGTTCGACCTCGCTCGAACTCAAGACGGGCTGTTATTTCGATAAGTTCGAAATAACGCCCTTAAGGCCAAGGGCCTTCGCCATCAAAGATATAGAGGTTCGACCTCGCTCGAACTCAAGACGGGCTGTTATTTCGATAAGTTCGAAATAACGCCCTTAAGGCCAAGGGCCTTCGCCATCAAAGATATAGAGGTTCGACCTCGCTCGAACTCAAGACGGGCTGTTATTTCGATAAGTTCGAAATAACGCCCTTAAGGCCAAGGGCCTTCGCCATCAAAGATATAGAGGTTCGACCTCGCTCGAACTCAAGACGGGCTGTTATTTCGATAAGTTCGAAATAACGCCCTTAAGGCCAAGGGCCTTCGCCATCAAAGATATAGAGGTTCGACCTCGCTCGAACTCAAGACGGGCTGTTATTTCGATAAGTTCGAAATAACGCCCTTAAGGCCAAGGGCCTTCGCCATCAAAGATATAGAGGTTCGACCTCGCTCGAACTCAAGACGGGCTGTTATTTCGATAAGTTCGAAATAACGCCCTTAAGGCCAAGGGCCTTCGCCATCAAAGATATAGAGGTTCGACCTCGCTCGAACTCAAGACGGGTTGTTATTTTGATAAGTTTGAAATAACGCCCTTATGGCCAAGGGCCTTCGCCATTAAAGATATAGAGGTTCGACCTCGCTCGACCTCAAGACGGGCTATTATTTTGATAAGTTCGAAATAATTCCCTTAAGGCCAAGGGCCTTCGCAATCAAAGATATAGAGGTTCGACCTCGCTCGGCTTCCCATTTGTCTTTGTTTCCAGCATGTGTCAATCCTGTATTGGGTTCCTCAAAGCCTTTGGGGTTACCATACCGGTGATATAGGAAATGTAGTGTACAACACCCTTCCGCCAAATGTGGGTCTTGAATATCCCGACTGATGTTCAACAAATCTAAAAACCTGTGAAGAGTTACCGGCCGTGGAGCCAAAGGGTATCTACCACGGAGGTTCCCATTTAGACCTGCGTATCCGGTGATCTCTTCTAATGTAGGTGTGAGCTCGAAATCTGAAAACCGAAACACATTACGGGTCGGGTCCCAAAATGGTATTAGTGCCTCAATGGCATCTGTTCTTGGCTTGATTTTTAACAAATCTACGAGACCGCCCAGGCTTTTGATCACAGTATCTCTGCTTCCTTTTCCCAAGTCATGCCACCACATATGGAGTTTCAAAGGGATCTCGCTCAGGACTGAGAAGGTTTCGATGTCACTTGAATTCATCCTGCATATTTATTTTAGGGGAGTTTAATGACTTATTTTGAAAA
>NW_017674642.1:85006-89921 GCF_001879085.1 Nicotiana attenuata | reverse complement strand
TCTTCTGATTGGCCAGGAGCATCTGCAGTGTTTCCTCAATAGACGGAGGAACCTGGACAGTGGCCGGGGTAGACTGGGCCTCAATTGAAGTGGCTAATGTGGACAACTTGGATGTCGCTATGGACATCCAGTTGTTCAAACTGGCCAATGTCATGGCTAGCTGCTGGGCTGTCAATGGATTGGTCCGGGAAACAGGAACTATAGCGCCAGCTGAAGAACTAGGGCCTGCAGAAGAGGAGGGCCTATCAACTGGGACAGACACAACTGGAACAGAGGGAAGCTCTGTAGAAGGCTCGACCTCAACCGGCTCCTCAGACTGGCCGGTCGGGGCAGAGGTGGATGACTTGCTTTTCTTGTCCCCCTTTGGGTTGTCTGGACCCTGAATACTGAACCAGGAGAAACAGGCTATTGGGCGCACTGCCACATCATAATGCATTTTCTTCACCTGCAAGTCCCTAAAATACAGTGTCAGAGTGTTTGGGAAAGGGTAGTTCCACGTACTGTCAATCCCCATAGCAGTAATCGCCCTGTACATAATATTCCCCACATTGATAGGGAATCCAGCCATGATGGAAGCAATGAGCACAGCCCGGGGGAGAGGGACGGTCTGGTCATGCGAAGTGGGATCCAACCTATTGCAAACAAAGGTGAGCCACCCTCGCGCCTCAAAGTTCATGTTTTTCCGTAAGATTTTTACCCCTGCCTGTACCCAATCTGGAACAACACCCGGATGTGCCAAGAACTCGGCTAACCATGGGCGAACCTCCTCCTTCATTGCCAATTTCTCCAAGTATTGGGTCTCGTCTTCATCCTTGAAACCCAAATAATCATTAAATGCTTTGCCCGAAAATACAACATTCTTGTCCCTCACTTTGGTCACAGTGGAGTTCTTTTTGGTGTAGGCTACGTTGGTGTAGAACTCCTTGACCATGTGTTCATTTGCATTTATCAACCCGTCACTGAAGTGGTCCCACCCGCTTCTAGTTTGAAATTGTTCATGAACTCTAGGTAGAAGTGGCAATAAGTCCTTGGTTATGATTCACCTCTCGGGGATGAGATGTCTTTTGGAACACATTTCTCGGAATTTGTGGAAGGCCACTTGACTGACAAAGCGGTCTTCCCACACTTCCGCTTTTCTTGTTCGTTCCACACCACCAACCTCAGGAACCCCACTAATCGGAAGTTCCTCAGCACTGTCAGCACTATCCCAAGATTCTGAAGCTGTGGGGGAAGTGAGTACTTGCCGCTGCCCGCAGCTGAACCATCAGACGACTCAGATTGTATAGCTTGTGGATTTTGGGCTGGAACTGAGGGGACTTGCCCTGAGTCAGCTGATAGTTCCTGAGAGAGAAGGTACTCACTCCCCGATTGCTCCTCGTCTGTCACTATTTGCTTTCTTGTCTTTAGTTTTGGTTGGGGAGTGAGTTTCTTTAGCTTAGCTTTCCCTCCCCGGGAGGGTTCACCTCGACCGGGTTGTTTGGCACCACATCCTCTGTGTCTCACCATTTTCTGCACACAAATGATTCTAACATTGTTAGTATAGGCAAGTGCAGTGTATTATCATTATCATAATAAGACAGGACAGTAAGAAGCAATGTTGCAGTTAGTAAATAGACTAGAGTGGTGCGGACCGCGCCAACAGAGCATGCGGCCGCACAGGTCCAACTTATGAAGAACCACCTCTCTGAACATTTCCCATGCGGGCCGCACAAACAGGAAACGCGGCCGCACGGGACCAGCGCAGACCGCATTAACAGGTCATGCGGCCGCACTGGGCAACTACTCCAATTTGTCTCTCTGAACCTTGCTGATGCGGGCCGCGAAAACATGGCATCCGGCCGCGTGGTGCATGGCGCGGACCGCACAAACATGGCATGCGGCCGCGCTGGACTTTTATTATCGGGATAGCTAGGGTTCAATAAAAATTTCTCAAATCTTTCATGTTTTGGCCTCCTACTATGTCCCTACTCGTTTATAACATGCCCATCATTTCAAAGAACAACAAGAACAACATAAAACTATCCTAATCATGAACAATGAAGAACAAAAGAAAAATGAAGAAGTTATTACTAAGGAAACATGTATAAAGTGTAAAGTAATACTAATTAAAACTAAGGTGAGAGATATGTTACCAGGGAAGTGAAGAAATGCTCTTGATGTTAATGCAAAAGAGAGGTTCAGGATGAATAGTGAAAAATTAGGGCTCAGAGATCGATTTGGCGAAAAGTTCTCAATGAGGCCCTAGAGGTCTATTTATAGAAGAAGACAGTGGGGCCCCGACTTACCCTCCAGCGCAACCGCGTGAACAGGACCGCGGACCGCGCTGGACTTACCTCATACTACTATGCTTAAGACTTCCGACGCGGGCGCACCAATGTGGACGCGGCCGCGTGGTGCAATGCGGACCGCACAATTATGGGATGCGGCCGCGCGAACACAGTTCAGAGACTCATACTTGGCGACCTTTACCAATGCGGACCGCACAAATAAGAGCGCGGCCGCACTAACGAACTTCAGAGACTTGAAATATTTGCTTTGGCTGGTGCGGACCGCACAAGCAGGGGTGCGGCCGCACTAACCAACTTCAGAGGCTGTTTACTTTTTGCACAGTTGTTTTGCACTGATTCACCACAATTCCTACAACATCTCACAAACCATTAGCTCAAAAATCCTAATCTACAACAGAAATCAAAAACAAGAAGAAGAAAAAAAAAGACATGGGTTGCCTCCCAAGAAGCGCCTGATTTAACGTCGCGGCACGACGCATGTTACCATCATATCACGTCAAATGAATGAGTGCCACCACATGGCTGTCATCAATCTTCCCCAAGTAATGCTTCACACGATGCCCATTGACTCGGAAAACCTCATCATTTTTGTTCTTGAGATCAATAGCACCAAATGGGGTCACCCCAACAACTTCAAATGGACCACTCCACTTAGACTTGAGCTTTCCCGGGAATAACCTCAACCGGGAGTTGAATAGAAGAACCATGTCACCCACCTTGAATTCTTTACCCCGAGCATACTTGTCATGGAGGTACTTCATCTTGTCCTTGTATAACGATGAGCTGGAGTAAGCATGAAATCTAAACTCATCAAGCTCATTCAATTGCTCCACTCGGAGATTTGCTGCAACATCCCATTCCAAGTTCAACTTCCTCAATGCCCACATAGCCTTGTGTTCAAGTTCCACTGGAAGATGGCAAGCTTTACCAAACACCAAACGATACGGAGACATACCAATTTGAGTCTTGTAAGCCGTCCGATAAGCCCAAAGAGCGTCATCCAATTTCTTCGACCAATCGGTCCTATTAGCATTCACCGTTTTGGACAGAATACTCTTTATCTCTCGAATTGAGACTTCCACTTGTCCACTAGCTTATGGATGATAGGGGGTGGTCACTTTGTGATTAACTCCATACTTAGCAAGCAATGAATCAAAAGCCTTGTTACAAAAATGGGACCCCCCCATCACTAATAATGGCCCGAGGAGTACCAAATCTCGTAAAGATACTCTTCTTAGAAAATGCTACAACACTTCGGGCTTCATTGTTGGGAAGAGCCACGGCTTCCACCCATTTTGAAACATAGTCCACCGCCACGAGAATGTAAGTATTACCACAGGAGCTCACGAACGGACCCATGAAATCGATGCCCCAAACATCAAAATCCACCTCAAGAATTGTATTGAGGGGCATCTCATCCTTCTTGGAAATACCGCCGGCTCTTTGACATGCATCACAACTCTTCACCAATTCACTAGCATCCTTGAACAACGTGGGCCAATAGAAGCCACAACTCAAAACTTTGGAGGCTGTCCTCACCCTCCCGTGATGACCACCATAGGGAGAGGAGTGACAAGCCTCCAATATGCTTATTTGTTCATTTTCCGGCACACATCTCCTTATCACTCCATCCGTGCAAATTTTAAACAAATACGGATCATCCCAATAAAAATCCAAACTATCCCGCTTGAGTTTCTTCTTTTGGTTGGAAGAGAGCTCGCACGGGATGTTACAAGTCACAATGAAGTTGGCGATGTCCGCGAACCATGGCATCTCACACATAGAAACGGAAAGAAGCTGCTCGTCAGGGAACCTATCATTAATCTCAATACCATCACTTGGTCTCCCATCTTCCTCTAATCGGGATAAATGGTCGGCAACTTGATTCTCGCTTCCCTTTCTATCCACAATCTCTAAATCAAATTCCTGAAGGAGTAGCACCCATCTCATCAATCTTGCTTTCGAATCCTTCTTAGTCATCAAATACCGAAGGGATGCATGGTCCGTGTGTATGATCACCTTTGCCCCCATAAGGTAAGGTCTAAATTTCTCCATCGCGAACACAATAGCCAATAGCTCCTTTTCTGTCACTGTGTAGTTTCTCTGGGCCTCATTCATAGTCTTGCTAGCATAATACACAGGATGGAACATTTTGTTGATTCTTTGGCCTAGCACCGCCCCAACCGCTACATCACTCGCATCGCACATAAGTTCAAAAGGCAAATCCCAATTAGGTGCAGCGATTATAGGTGTTGTTGTCAACTTGTGTTTCAGTAGCTCAAAAGACTCCATGCACTTCTCATCAAAGATAAACTTGACATCCTTCTCTAACAACTTGCAAAGCGGGTTCACAATTTTTGAAAAATCTTTAATGAATCACCGGTAAAACCCGGCATGACCAAGAAAACTCCTCACCCCTTTGACAGAAGTAGGGGGAGGGAGTCTTGAGATAACCTCTATTTTTGACATATCAACTTCAATTTCTTGCCTTGAGATTTTGTGACCCAATATAATTCCCCTCTTGCACCATAAAAGTGACATTTCTCCCAGTTGAGCACAAGGTTGGTTTCTTCACATCTTGATAAAACCCTATCCAAGTTCACAACATTCTCAAATGAATCTCCACC
>NW_017674642.1:67168-84952 GCF_001879085.1 Nicotiana attenuata | reverse complement strand
AAGATTGCCATCATACATCTTTGGAAGGTCGCCGGAGCATAACAAAGTCCAAATGGCATTCTTGAGAAGGTGAATGTGCCATACGGACATGTAAAGGTTGTCTTTTCCTGATCCTCCGGGGCAATGAGAATTTGGTTGTACCCCGAGTAGCCATCAAGGAAGCAATAATAAGCCCGGCCCGCTAAACGATCAAGCATTTGGTCCAAGAATGGTAGAGGGAAATGATCTTTTCTAGTGACCTTGTTGAGCTTTCTATAATCCATGCACACCCTCCAACCCGTGACCGTCCGGGTAGGTATCAATTCATTGTTGGCATTAGTGACGACCGTCATACCCCCCTTCTTTGGCACACATTGGACCGGAGAGGTCCATGAACTATCCGAAATTGGGTAGACCACACCGGCGTCCAACCACTTGATAACCTCCTTTTTCACCACCTATTGCATAGCTTCATTCAATCTTCATTGGTGTTCAAGAGACGGCCTTGCATCCTCCTCCAATATGATCTTGTGCATGCAAAAGCGGGGCTTATACCCCGAATATCCGCCAAGGTCCATCCAATCGCCCGCTTGCGCTTTTGTAGAACCGCCAAGGTGGCGTCAACCTGCAAGTTAGTTAAGCAAGACGAAAGAATAACATGCAAAGTGAAATTAGGACCCAAGTATTCATACCTGAGGTGAGGAGGAAGTGGTTTCAACTCCAACACCGGCAGCTCTTCAATAGATGGCTTGGTTGGGGGAGTTTTCCGATTCTCAAGGTCCAATGATAATTTTCTACGCTCATAAGAGGACGAGCCCATACCATGCAAAGCATTTACACATTCAATTCTCCCGGCATCATCATTAGCCTCCATGTTCAAAAGTACCGCTTCAAGTGGATCTTCAACATTAATCATTGCGCTTGTGTCATCCACTATCACCACCGTGACAATGTCAACAAACGAGCACACCCCGGTGCTATTTGGTTTCCTCATAGACTTGCACATATGGAACACCACCTTTTCATCACCAACCCGGAAAGTCAATTCTCCCGCCTCAACATCGACCAAGGCCTTCCCCGTGGCTAAGAAAGGCCTTCCAAGAATGATTGGGACTTCAAAGTCCACCTCACAATCTAGTATCACGAAGTCGGCCGGCAAGATGAATTTATCAACCCGAAAAAGGACATCATCGATTATTCCCAAAGGCCGCTTCATTGACCTATCCGCCATTTGGAGCCTCATTGAAGTCGGGCGAGGTTGTCCAATCCCCAAAGTCTTGAAAACCGAATATGGCATTAAGTTGATACTCACCCCCAAATCACAAAGGGCTTTTGCAAAATCGGCGCTTCCAATGGTGCATGGGATAGTGAATGCGTCGGGTTCCTCAAGTTTTTGAGCCATGGAGTGTACAATTGCGCTCACTTGATGGGTCATCTTGATTGTCTCACACTCCATTGATCTCTTCTTTGTAACCAAATCCTTCATGAATTTCGCATAACTCGGCATTTGCTCGAGTGCCTCCACCAAAGGCACATTGATAGTCAAACTCTTCATCATCTCAATGAATTTCTTAAATTGGTTATCACCTTTTTGCTTGGCCAAACGTTGAGGATAGGGCGGAGGAGGCCTAGGCAAGGGTTCCTTGGCTTTGGGCACCGCCGGCTCGGGCATATCTATCACATGTTCCCTAGACGGGTTCATGGTCTCTTGTGTCTCCTCCTCAACCTCATGAATGTCAATCCCCACTTCATTTCTAGCACTTGGTTCCACCACATCATCAACCCCCATAGGAATATCATCATCACGCAACTCTTCTTCATCAACCATGATTCGACTCTCTCTTGAGGCATGCACATCACCGCCTCGTCCACTTCGCGTGGTCACCGCCATCACATGGTTGTTGTGTCCACCCTTAGGGTTTACTACCATGTCACTTGGTAGAGCACCCTTTGGGCGAGAGTTTAAAGATTGGGAAATTTGTCTTATTTGCACCTCTAGGTTCCAGATAGATGTGTTGTGTGAAGCCAATTGAGCATCAGAATCTTGGTTCTTTTTCATCATTTGCTCAAACATCATCTCTATTCGCCCCATATCACTTCCGGAAGAACTAGACCCTTGAGATTGAAACGGTGGCGGGTTGTTTGGTTGTTGAAACATCAGAGGCCTTTGAAAGCCTTGCCCCCGATTACCTTGACCAACATTGTTGTTCCACCCACCTTGACCATTGTTGTTCTTCCAATTGTTGTTGTTGTTTCCATTCCAATTTCCACCATTGTTTCCTTGATTCCCCCAATTGTTGTTTTGATTATTCCCATTCCAATTTCCACAACTTTGTTGATTGCCCCAATTTCCTTGGGGATGCCATTGTTGATTGCCTTGGTTTCCTCTATTTCCTTGGTAGTTGTTAACATATTGACATTCTTCGCTTTGCTCATCATAGCACTCGTTTGAATAACCGCTACCATCATCATAATTGTCACAATTTCCTTGAGATTGTTGTCCTCTTTGCCTTCTTTTCATCATATTCACTCCTTCCATGGCATTGACTTGGCGCGCGTTTTGAACTTGTTGCAATAGCGCCTTCGCCAATTGATTCATTGTTGTTGTGAGTTCGGCAATGGCTTGGCCGTGATCATGCAACTCCTTATGCAAATGTACGACATTAGGATCACCTTGAGGAACGTTTGCCCGGCTTTGCCATGCCGAAGAAGTATCGGCCATCTCATCAAGTACACCACATGCCTCTTGATACGAAAGTTTCATGAAGTTCCCTCCAGCTAGTTGGTTCACAATGCACTGATTCGTGGTGTTGATGCCCCTATAAAACGTTTGTTGGATCATTGCTTCGGTCATGTCGTTGTTAGGGCACTCCTTCACCATGGTTCTATATCTTTCCCATATCTCGTGCAATGGTTCCGTTGGCTCTTGTTTAAAGGCTAGAATTTCGTCCCATAGAGCCGCCATATGAGTTGGAGAAAAGAACTTGGCAATAAACTTGTCCGCCAATTCGTCCCATGTGGTAACAGAATGATTTGGTAACCTTTCCAACCAATCTAGCGCTTTACCCCGAAGAGAGAACGAGAAAAGCCTTAACCTCAATGCATCCTCGGACACGTTTGTTTGTTTACTCCCCAAGCAAGTATCTACGAACCCCTTCAAGTGCTTGTATGCATTTTGCTTAGAGGTTCCCGTAAAATACCCTCTTTGCTCAAGAAGCGTCAACATAACATTGGTGATTTGAAAATTCCCCGCTCGAATTCGGGGAGGAACTATGGCACTTGCATAACCTTGGTTTGGAAGAACTCTTGGGGCCACTCTTGGCGGTGGCGGAGGAGGGTCTGGGATTTGGTCATTTGGATTAGCATTGGCATTTCTACCTCTCCGTGGTACTTGAGGTACCGGAAGCTCATCTTGCTCAACATCTTCAACCTCCTCCCCCGCCAAGGCATTGCCAAGAGGGTCATTTCCGTTTAGAGCCATGTGTACCTGATGGATCAACACAAATAAAGTTAGTAAAAAGAAGGAAAGAGAAGCAAAACACAAAACTAGCTACACAAATAGTCAACACCGTAAGCTCCCCGGCAACAGCGCCAAAAAGTTGATCGCAGCGGACTCAACCTTAGGAAGAGTGGGCGCTAATACTTTTACCCAATAGTGGTATCGGGGTCAATTTCCACAGGGAGCTAGAAAGGGAGTTGGATATTTGCTTAGCCTAGAAATGCGTGTTTGCTTCTAATTGATCTTCTAATATTTTTGGGTTTTTACGATTATCAACTACAATTTAACAACTACTAATTATAACTAAATTATGCTAAGATATTAATTCTAGGTTGTATGCAAGATAGAGAAAGACACTAGGGTCGTGGCATTTACCTAGGTGGTCAACTAACGGGTAGAGATTCCTAATACAAGAATGATGATTATGGGGCTTATGCTATAACCGTTGCACGATTGCACTCACTCTCACACCTCTCGGTAGAAAGAGTAATTTTTCCCAATTGACTCTCTCGAGACCAATTGGGTAGGCCAACAAGCCCAAGCAACTTAGGGTTCAAGTTGGGTAATTACTCTCTCGAGGTTTAACCCGTTAATTGGGACTACCATTCTCGTGGGTCCATCCCAATTCCTTGTTGGGTTAATTTTGGAGTCATAGACACTCTTCTCAAGAAGAGTCAAGACCCACTAAGCTAGACTTAGTGTTTGCAACCACCAAATCCTAGTTAAATCATAAAATTAACCCAAATAGCAAACACCCAACATCATTCAAGCATTAAACAATCATACCCATTAATTATCCACACTAGGGTTGAGCCACAACCCTAGCTAATGGGTTTAGCTAGACATAATAGCAACAGAAATTGAAGAAGTAGTAGTTAAAATCAACATATTAATTAACTAGAATGTTAATCTACAAGAATCCACGATGAAACAAGATAAAAATGCCCAAAATAGGCTAAAACTTGAGTCTCACGAGTGCAGCTGCTATCTGATATCTAATGTTTTACCTAAAAATAATAACATATTCTATTTATACTAGGCTAGAAAAACTGGACAAAAATACCCCTGCGGGGCTAGCGCGGACCGCGCAGAAATGCAGGGCCGCCGCGTAGGGGTCTTGGTCCTCGATCACTCACTTCTGAAGCTGGGGATGCGGACCGCGCAAAAAGGTAGCGCGGCCGCGCAGGCTAATGGGCGCGGACCGCGTAACAATGAAGTGCGACCGCGTGGAAGGAAATCTCCACAAGCGCTGACCGCGTAGAAAGGAGCGCGGACCGCGCATGGTTAGCCTTGAAATGTATATTCTCTGAATCTCCTAGCACGGCCGCGCAGCAAAACAGTGTGGTCCGTGCTAGGTCCTCTTGTCCCCACTTCAATAATTTTTGACACTTGAGTAGGTTTCACTCCGTTTCGAGCCGATTTTTGACTTTTGTCATCTTGTCGCTCAAACCTGCAATCAAGCGCACTTTGTAAGCATTCTGGGTCTATTTTATGACAATTCATACATAAAGCATAGGCAAGTATGGGCATAAAACGTGTTAAAATCACAGTTATCAGTGGTGATGACCGGTATTCCTTGATCTCCTTCAGCGCTTGTTTACACTCGGGCATTCATTTGAGGCCTTTATCCTTTTGATCACATGGAAGAATATGTGACATCTATCGGACGACCTCAAAATAAATCTGGACAGGGTAGTGATTTTACCCGACAATCATTGGACTTGTTTATTGGTAGTTAGGTGTTCCAATATCCCCCGACCCCCCGATGGCCTTAATTTGATATGGGTTGACCTTGATTCCGCGTTGTGACACCAGGAAACCCAGAAATTTACCCGAAGTCATGCCAAACGCGCATTTTTCAGGGTTTAGTTTCATTCCATATTTCCTCCATATTTTGAATAATTCCTTCAGATGGTCGATGTGATTCTCAGACCTCAAGGATTGACTAACATGTCGTCGATGTATACTTTCATGGTCTTGCCAAGCTAGGTTTTGAACATCTTCATGACCAGCCTTTGGTGTGTGGCCCCTATGTTTTTTAACCCGAATGGCAAGACCCTATAGAAGTACGTTCCCCTGTGAGTGATGAATGTAGTTTCTCCTGGTTGTCTTCCTTCATAAGTATCTGATTGTAGCCCGAGTACGTGTCCAAGAAACTCAGCAACTTGTGTCCCAATGTGGCATCGATGAGCTGGTCGATATGCGGCAGTGGGCACGAATCCTTCAGACATGCCTTGTTCAGATTGATGAAGTTCACGCAGATCTGCCACTTCACATTATTCTTTTTTACCATTACTACGTTTGTGACCCACTAGGGTACTTCGATTCCATGATAGAGCCGTTTACCAGGAGTTTCTCCACTTCCTCGTGGACGACCTCGTTGATGGCGAGGTTAAACTTTCATTGGAATTGCCTTACTGGAAGGTAGTAAGGGTCGGCATTCAGCTTGTGCGTAGCTATCTCTTTGGGGATACCTGGCATATCTGCATGACTAAAAGCGAATAAGTCTACATTAGTTATTAATAATTGACTGAGCTTACCTGGGTTCCTGAGCTTACTGCCTATGTAGGCCTTTTTATTAGGGTCGCTTGGGTCTGGTTGGACGGGTTCAAGTTCCTCTATGGTCAAACCTGCGTCTTCGACCGTTTCTGGATCCATAATGGTGTCCTTGGCTTTGACTTGAAGGGACCTCGACCCTTCTGATTGCTATGCTTCTTTTTTTTTCTCTCTTTTGCTGAGTGGTCATACTATCTAGAGTGATCCGATAGCATTCCCTGGATGTGCGTTATTCCCCTCGTATGCTGAATATTCCGAAGGGTTTGGGAACTTGATCACTTGGTACAGGCTGGAAGAGATTGCCCTCATGAGGTGTATCCACGACCGACTCACGATGGCATTTTATGTTGTGTCCTAGTCCATGATGTGGAATGTGGTCTCCAGCATCACCCCGCCAGCGAGGACGGGTAGTGTGATCTCCCCCGAAGTCCGTTCAACTATATTGTTAAAACCGGTTAGTGTGATGCAGTGTGACTCTACCTTATCCTTGAGTCGCATCTGAACGAGGACTCGGGGCGGGATAATGCATGTCATGCTTCCATCGTCAACCATAATCCTCCTAATATCTGTATCAAGAATGCATAAAGTAATAACAAGTGCAACATTATGAGGGAAGGTCAAACCGTCGGCATCCGACTCATCGAAGATTATACTTTCTTCGAGGTTGTCATCCCGTTTGTGGGTGATCGATATCTTGAGTTTGTGGGTGGAAGTGAAATTGATGCCATTGATGGAGGTGTCATCACTGCCTATGATAACCATGTTAATGGTACGAGCGGGAGACAGTGACTTTGGCAGGCCTGGGCGTTCTCTCCCCTTTGCTAGGGTATTCTTGCCTTTATCACTGAGCAACTCCTTGAGGTGTCCTTGTTGAAGCAGAGTCACCACTTCTAAGCTTAGAGCGTGGCAATCCTCGGTCTTGGTGGAACTCACAGAATGCATCCGACTTCCTAGTGTTCACCTTTGGTTCGAGCTTCTCGAGTGCATAAACCACGTCTGAAGGTGACACACAGAAATTATGATCAGATAGTAAAGGGGCCATACCTCAGTCACTTTTAGGGATGTCAGATCTTGGCGTAGAGGGGTCGTCTTCGCAGTGGAAGTTGGGGGCGTGTGGCCTGATGTAAGGTTTATGCCGATCTTTGTTTGGGCACATCATGGGAGGTCTTCTCCTCATGTTATTCCTACGTTCCCTCTTGGTTTCGGATTGCACTGAGATGAGTCGTCGGGTTGGCCCATTGAGGTCTTCTTCATCTGCTCTTGCCTCAGCATAATAGGCATTATGGATCTCGTCCTAGGTGGTCGTGGGTATTTCATCAATCGGCTTAGTAGCTTTCTGGTCGCCCTCAAACCTTCTCCATTTAGCTCGTTCTGGAAGGCTGATATGACCATTCCTTCAGAGATGTTTGGTAAGGTCATCCTTACTCAGTTGAATCAAGCTAAAAAGTCCCTTAGTCCTTACGAACTTAATGGAGAAGATGTCGTTTACCCTAGTTTCGGCCTTCTTGGCTCCAGCATGAGCTGTTACAAACTTCTCCACCATCTCTTAGAATGTTTCTATGGAGTAGGGTTGCAACTGCGAGTACCATGTCAATGCTCTCCCTACGAGAGTTTCATCAAACTTTTTTAACAAGATGGAGTACACCTGCTCTTTGGTGAGGTCATTGCCCTTTATTACAGTGACTTAATGGGTCACATGGTCCTTGGGATCAGTTGTCCCGTCATAGATCCTGAGGTAAAGGTGCATTTTGAAGGTTTTCGATATCGAATGAAGAGTTGCTTCTTCCCTATACGGCTACTCCACAAACCTGTCAGCGTCTCTTTTTTGTATTAATTTGGCGCACCTGGTATCTTGTCTACCCGTTCTTTATGCTCTTTCATCTGTTCCTTGAGTGTCCTATTCTCGTTCTCCATCTCCTTCATTTTTTTTAACACGAGGGCGAGGGCGCTATCATCTGCACTGTCAGCAGTCGTATGGTATTACCTGAAGTTGGAGTGTTTAGTTGGTCATTCTATCCACTCTCATGCTGGGTGCGGGGATCTTTGGGGTTTCCACGGTTTTGCACGAGACCTGCTTACTCATCACGCTGACTAAGGTGTCAGTTAGCCAAGCCTTTGGGAGTTTTTTTACGGCGGGTAGTGCTCCTTCCTCCGCAAACGTGGAAGCCTCTTTCCAGTCGGGTTTGGTCGTGGTACAAAAGGGTGCCGACGACTTTCCTAGCCTGGGGGATCGCGTAGGGGTTGTTTCTTCGTCCTGTGTTTCGTACCCTTCGTTGATGGCACTCATTAGATTGAGCGGGTTGTTGTCTTCCGCTCTTGCTCCTTTTCCTTGGTCCACTTTTCCCTTGTTACCTGTCATGGAATTCTTGTATACAAAGAAAAAGGAAATAGTTTTACAGTATATTAGGTTAACAAGTTATGAACGTTGTAGATCTGTAATTTGACTATGAAATCCCCACAGATCGGGGCCAAACTATATGACCCAAAAAATAGATCTAGGTTTTATACAATTTGATTTATTGAAAAAAGGGGGTTAATAACCAATGTTAATATCCAATAACGGATCCAGTGCTTTACGATGAATATTTAATATATAGTATTAAAGAAGACAACTTGAGATAATAATGGAGCAATAAAGACTTGAAAATACAAAAGATGACAATAAATGACTTTTGAATAGTAGATGAGACAAGGATAACCCGACAAGGATGAAATCCTTGGATGTCTTTCTGACAATGATGGATAATGATAAGCAATCTTACATTCTGATTTTTCTTCGATTGGGAGAGAGGGATAAAAGAAGGAAAGTGTAAAGTCCAGCTTTGTTTCTATTTAATAAAATGAGAATCTTGTAAAAAGAATGTTGATGAATTTCTTTACAAAAGTTTCAATCCTTTTTATGATCTACTTCTCTTCTATAGTTCTATTTATAAGAGTACATGAACCACAAAACCCCAGACAATACACCATAAGGAAATATCCATTAGAATATTCTCTAGGGAATATAAATACTAAGGTTGCTCATCACTTCATACTGAGGATGGATGTCTGTCCTCGTCCTCGTCCTCATCTTCTGCCAAGCTATTTTGACCTTGGCAGTGCTTTATCTTTTACATCGACCTCAACCTTTTGAGGTCTTGTCGACACGTCACATACATCAAAAGCTTTATTACCGTTGACTAGTTCAAACACGTAAAATGAAGTTTTCGCCCATGCAATATGTTTCTAATTAATTTAAGTCTTTTGGAGTAGGTTCAATCCTACATTCGTTTTAAGTTGGTTGATTCTTGTTCAAAATTTAGATGTTTTTCTTTTATCGTTTTTGTTATTTTACTAAATTCTAAACTAATTCGGGCCTTTTAGGTATATATTTTACCTAAATTAATTAGTATGTAGCTTAATTTACTTTACTAACTAGAAATTACTTTACTAATTTACATTTATATTCATATTTCGAGTCAAAAGTCGTGGTTCTATCAAATTTGCAAAAGCTTTCACTATCCCCTATCGTTCACATCATTGAAGATCACTTTAGGCTTCATAAGCTAAACAAACAAAGTGTAAGTTCTGAGAGGCGTAGAGGGAAAATTTTATTTTGTTTCTTATACAGCTGACACTAGTTGTATGAGGTATCCTTTTTGTTTTACAGTTTTGTAAACCCAGAAGTGTAAGATTGGGATCAAAAAATTTGTGAGACAAAAAGGAGTCCCACACAATTAATATCAATTATGCGAGACACACAATAAAACTTTTCGGCGTAGAGTAATGAACAATCCAAATCACAGCACATGTCATCTATCTATAATTTTCCTGTCAATTTTCAAATAACTCTTTGTAGGAAGAACGTATATATCACTTCCCCTTTGTTCTTACTTTGCTTCCAAAGCAAACAATATAAACTTTTTGGCTCACTCCCTTTTGCCACTCACTCATTGCTCTCAAGTCTGAATTCTCCAACAACAAGCAAACTAGGTATACTGTCAGAACTCTAATATACAAATTTTTCAGTCTCAAGATTTCATGAGATTCAAAACACACAATTATCTGTACTCTATTTTTGATAAACATTACCCCCTCCTGTCCACAATAAGTGACCAATTTGCTTTTGGCACGCCCATTAAGAAAATACTACATTCTATATAAAAATACCTAGTATGACTAAACTACCCTTAATTAAATATTTAATGTGAGGAGTAATAAATTTTTTTAGAGATATGTACATAAGGGTAATTTTGTAAAAACAAATTGAATTCTTTCTTGATTATGTAAATGGACACTTATTTTGGACCAAAATAAAAAAGCAAATTGGTCACTTATTATGAACCGGAGGCAGTACATTTTTTAATTTTCCGTTTTAATTTCGTACACAAATTTTCAAGATTTAAAGCTTCAAAAAAGGTGGCACGTCTAGTGGGGAATGGGACCAATAAAAACATGAGAAAAAAGGGGAAATACTGCATATATATTGTGACATAAATGTAGGTCATAGTCGTCAGATAGGTCAGAAAACATTAAATAGGGTGTGGGTGGGGGGGGGGGGGGGTAATTTAAAGTTCGAAAGAATATAGGAGTAAGTTCTAGGCATGCACATTGTAAACAATATTACAGGATTAGGTCAATTACATGTAAGTTTAGGTAAATCTCTATAATACATTTGATATAATAAGTCAACTATATATATTAAGGACCCATTTGTCCATAGAGATTTTTTCTTTTTTCAATTTTGTTTTCTTTCAAAAACGCGTTTGTCTATGGAATTTTGTAAGTTTTGGTAATTTTTCAAAAATGAGTTTTTCAAATTTCAAAAAGTAGTTTGACCACTTTTTCAAAAAAATTCAAAAAAGTTTTTTACCCACTCACAAAATTATAATATTTATTTCAAATGTAGTACATGTCCAAACATAATTTTAAATATTATTTTTTAACTTAATTCTAAATGCTATTCTTTTTCAAAAATTATACTCCATTTTTGATGTCCAAATGCCTACTAAGTGTGTTACTGTGTCTATGTATACAACTTAAATTGAGATAGAAAAGGAGACAAACATATATATGAAGCATCCAAAAGGGTCCACTTTGCTGAATTTGTTTTAATGAAAGAGAGAATAGCTTTGAATCCCCTTATTTGAGAAAGCATGTGGGTGCATTTCTGTACACATGCTTTGGTTCTTCTAATATCTCCTCCTCCTCCTCTTCTTCTTCTTCTTTTTGTTTTCTCCAAGAGAAAAACTCGCGGCTGTTACAACCTCTGCCACAACCTCTGCCCTTTGGGTGAACACTTTATGATAAGTATTTCGTGCGCACTGGGTAAACCTCGCCCTGTGTAATAGCTTGCAAATCACACATGAAATATAAACCGCACTAGGCAAGTCCTGTGCGACATCTTTTTTTTTTCTCCTTTATTTCTCCTCTCTAAGATTCTCATATCTTTGATTTCGACTCATGTAATCTTATCACTCATTCACTTATAATGTGTATTAACTATCCGGAATTTTCAAGTGGTCTACTTGCTAGTTGCTACTTTTCTCGCTTCTTTAATTCAATTAATTAACCTTAGTTTGCTATACAATTTGTTAATTTTATTTCGTTTTACTCTAGTGAGTTTAGAGGGCTAGAAGTCAAACATGTATATAGGTAGAAATGACACCAGATAGCCACTTTAAAGGGCTGCTATTTAGGGATTAGCCAATGCGTTCTAAATTTTAATTTTTCAATTCAATTTTCGGAACAAAAGTATATCCTAAAATTAAGATTAATTTAAAATTTCAGGAAAAAATAAATACAGATTAATTAAGAATGCCTATATGTGCACTTGCCCCATGTATAAACACGCTCAATCGTCCGAACCTAATCCCTCACGTTATTGCTTAAAATAAACAAATAAAAATTTTATAGTTCTATAGCTATATTTCAATTAATTGTGGTTCTAGTGCCCTTTCCTCAATCAAGAGAATTTATTCTCTACAGAAACTGATGATAGGCTATAATTGCATATTTTAGTCGCTTATTACACTCGAATTTATTGCACTTTAATTGAGTTTGTGCTTTAATCGCTAGTGTTTTGCACTAATTGTGTGTTTTATGCCTTGTAGGTGTGATTCCGAGCTATATAGATGTTATGGAATGAATTTAAGTGATTTGAAGCTTTGAAGTCTGAGTAAAAGCTCAAGGAATTAATCCGGGATCGTGTTCGGGGGTCAAATTTGATAATTAAGTGCGAACGAAGACTTGAGGAGGCATATTGCGTGCTGTCTAGTAAAATAGACATAACTTTTTGCTCAGAACTCCATTTGGGTTCCACAATATATGGTTGGAAAGCTAACTCAAAGGGCTACAACTTTCATGTTTTACGTTTTTTCAAATCCCAAATGGAACAGGGTGAAAAACTGCGGGTTTGACGCGACCGCGGCAGAACCGCGGTAGAAGATGGTCGCGGACAACTGAAGAATCAGAGGCATGTTTGGCCGCGGTTCCACCGCGACCGCGGCAAAACCGCGGCAGGAAGCGAAAATTTCAGGGACTAAAGTGCAAAATATGGGATTTTAAGTCCTAAACCCTATATTAAACAAAGGAGGCCGGCCAAGAACAAGAGGAGGACATATTTTGGACACAAATTAGACCTAAGGAGGCGGAGAGACACTACTTTAGGGTTAGACAACACCCTTGGAGGCAAGAACACATTGGGAGCAAGGCGGAGAATTCTTCTACGAGTTTTTTCTTTCCTCTTCCTATTTTTTTCATTGTTGGTTATGACTTTTAGTATTGTAGTTTTACATACTATTATGAATAGCTAATTTGTTATCTAGAGTTTTGATAGAACCTTTTGTAGGATAAATTCTTGTTATGTTTTTATATAATTGAGCCATAGCTTTTCTCTATTTGTTCAACTACGTTTATATTGTGGTTGGTTGAAGAGCTCTCAATTAGCTGTGCATATTAGTATGCATAACTCGGGAGAGAGTGCATATTTAGGTAATTGTTGAACAACACCACTCCCAAAGTATATGAGGGATCAATAACCGAGGGTTTAAAGGTGGGATTAGGGATAACGAAGCCTTGGGTGCGATCTGAAGTGAGCTGTATTAAAAGCCAGCTAGCGTAGCTCGGGAGAGTGCGTCTAGTAAATTGTCGTAATTACTCGTGAGAGATTTACGGCAATAAGAGTGCTCATGATCGGTAGAGAATACTTAGGCGAAATTATAGAAGACATAGCGGGAAAGATTCCGACAATAGGGAAAATCATAACTCTAGACCTCCTTAATCTTTTCTCTAACCCTCAGTATCGTTAGTTGTTAATTTACTATTTTAATTTGTTAGTTAATTAGTTAAACAGAAGAATCTTAATATCTATAAGTTAGGAATTGTTCAAGCTTGTCTTCTTGGTGATAGTGAACAGCTGTAGCTAAACCTTAGTTCTCTGTGGGATTCGACTCCGGACTTGTAAACCGGATTATATTTGCAACGACCGCATTGTCCTTTTTATAAGGCATAGTTGGGCGTGATCAATGGCTGAAATATCGCCACCTTTATTTGCTTCTTGCATCGGCTGAGAAATTGCCACTTCATTTAAATCCTGCATCGGCTGAAAGATCGCCATTTTACTTACATTTTGCATGGCTGAAAGATCGCCACCTTTATTTATGTCTTGCATCGGCTGAAATATTGCCACTTTATTTACGCTTTCATGGGCTGAAAGATCGACACCTATTGCATTTCATGGACTGAAAGATCGCCAAATTGTCCAAAGGCGTCATTGTTCGGAGGCACCATTCGCATAGCCCGAGAACGCCATGCCATGGCCTGAGGACCCCTTTTATCTTTTGCACATCATTATTCAAAGGCATCATAGCTCAGAGGCATCATTCTCATAGCCCAAGAGCATCATTTCATGGCCTGCGAATTCTTTATCATACGCTTCATGGCCCAGGACGTCATCCTAACCGTCCAAGGACAGCATTCATGGTCCGACGGGAACTTGTATCATGTTTAAATTTATGCAAAATATACGCTTGTATTGCTTATTTGCAGGTAAACCGGCTAGCAACGGCCGTCTCAGCAGGAGCGATCCCGCTCCAGTTCCCGCAGCCCTATTAGGCTTTAACCATCAATCCCAAACCTGAATATCGCGTCCGTTCTTGAAAGATCTCCATCGGCATATTCCGCCGACGGATCCTGAACTACATATGGCCTGATTCCTGTAAGACCAGGGATATGTAGGCAGCTTAGGAACCAGAGCACGGTCAACCTCTTGAAACCATTTCACTCGGGCAAAATTGGCCATCATGTCTTNAACTAGAATTTGAGGATGTCAATGTTGAAGAAGTAATACTAGAGTCAACCAAGGACGTTGAAGATACAAATTTAGTTGACTCTAGTGTGATTGGTGTTGAGGAGGTTAAAAATCTTGAAGTTCATGTATTTGAGCGCGTTGGGCCTCATTCCAAACACTTCTCTACATTATGTTCAGACGGTGAAATGGAAATTCACCCTTATGAGCATAAAAAGGAGTCCAAGGAAGAGTTAGATGAGCCTTATATTGGATTTCTCAAGGCCGTCTAGGCAAGGTGACACTCCTCGGTCGAGAGCCAACAAGTGCATAAGATTTTATCTAATTTTTGGCTCGCAAGAAGTTGTACCGCCCCAAGAGCATAATCATAAGCTTGAAGCAAAACTTGGGGTTCAATTCATAAGCTCGAGGTGGAGGCAAAAAGTGATTCGCGTCGTGCCGCGACGTTAAATCAAGCGCTTGTTGGGAGGCAACCCAGCTTTATTGCTTTCTTTTATTTTTTTTATTTTTTGTAATTGTATTATTTTTGTAGTGTCAATTTTTTATTTTTTAGGAAAATGGAAAGCAAATGTATTGGAAGGATGCATCAGCAAACCAAATGGTTGGAACTAAGTGTGAGGTACCCACACGAAGGACCAAGCTTGGGAGAAGTCTGAGTACCCCATGAACTGCTAGTGTTTCGGCCTTTGGCCTACCAGGGAGTTTCTTTTACCCTCTTGTATGTATGGGTGTGCATTGGGGACAATGCACAATTTTAAGTGTGGGGTGAGGAGATTATCCGGGTGATTTTTCATGCTACTTTAGCTGTGTTTTTTTTATAAAAAGATTGGACTTTTCCTGATGACGGATCTTCTAGATAGTTTTCTTGAGGGAAGTAAGTCTAAAGAAAATACCAAAAAGATTTTTTGTTTTGTTAGGTAGTGTAGCAATTACCCCTTGGTTTTTCTTTAAACCACGGTTCTTTTCCAAGGGTTTTATTTGAACCGGGTGTAGTTAGTTTTTTTTTGGGAATAGGAGCCATTGTGTTTTGTTTTGAAATGAAGCAATATCTCTTGACTTTGTTATGCCTTGAGAATAGTGAGTACTTTGGCTGTGACGCTTAGGCTCAGTTTTTTACTCTTGTATAAGTACCTTAAATTGTATGATCTTAAATTTGCTTAACTGCTCTGACTAGGGTGTCTTGATGAATCCAATCCTGAGTGAGTTATGTGCCATGTATGTGTAAGGTTTTGTGATATTCTGTGCATTGCATTTGATGCCTAGAACTTGCCCCGTGTGTTTGCAAAGCGAAATAGTAGTTTTATTCAGTCTAGGAAGTGATATAGGCATTTCTTTGTTGAGCCAGATATGTATATTTTACCCGCCTAATTATTATGTATCGTAGTTAACCCCTTTGAGCCTGTAATCCTGTTTCTTTGGCAACCACATTACAAGCCTTACCCATTTGTTCGAATTAACCATCTATTTGAACCATTGTAACCTCTCATGAGCACGTGAATTATTATGAACTATGTAAAAGTTAAAGTGTGGGGTGGTTGGTTTGGCTTTTGAGTGGAACTAATGAAATAAGGAGAAAGGTGCACTGTTTTGAAAAAGTAAGAGCTACTTGAATTGGAAAAAAAAAATAGTTGGATTCTTGTAAAAAAAAATTCCTTGATAAGTGGTGGCTCTTGATGTAAGTGTGCTTAAAGAAGAATGGGGTAATATACATTGATGTGAAGGTGGAGTTTTGGTTTGACATAAGTATGGGGTTTGAATGTTAAAATATATGTATTAAAGTGCTTAGGGAGGTGTAGTCACCCTTATATCTAGTCCTAATTGATCCAAGATTGAATGAGCTCGATTAGTGGAGTAGTACACTACAGGCAAGCTTATGGTGCATCTTTTGTGGCATATGAATGTTATTTCTGAGAGTGAGTGAATTCTTTCTATCTTGAGTTCCTAAGTGTTCTTAAATTTTATTGTGTGGAACTACTCTCTTTTGTTGTGTGAGGGCACTTGATTCATGAAGGAAAGGTAATGTTAGTCACCTCTATATTAGAGTAAGTGGGTGAGTTGTGAATAACGTGTGGTACTTGTGAGTCAAATCTTGAGGTGAAGATGTTACGCTTTTGTGCTTAGTCTATTTTAAATACTCTTGGTGTGATGAGTTAGGAGAATTGTTTAAAAAGGTCGTGTCTATAAAAAAAAGTGGAGTTTGATTGCTCGTCCTCGAGCAGAAACATAGTCATAAAGAAATAATTGCAATAATATAGACAAAAACTTCCACTTTTACTTAGTCTTTTGCACCAATTAAATCACGGTTTATAAAATAAGAAACTCGTGAATTAATTGTGCTGTCGGTGATGCATGATATAGGACAATGTGGGGACTTCTACAAGAAAAAAGAAATACTATTATAATTATATCAAATAGAAATATTGTTGATCCTTTTGCTTTCTCCAATTATTGAAGTCACTTTTTCAGTGCACTATTGGTTTCTATTTCTTTTAGGCCAAAATCATTCCGTTCTTATTTTTGTATATCAAATCAGTACAAAGTATATTGATAAAAGAGAAACTCCAACTACACCTTTGGATATCAACCTGAAAATTTTTGGACATAAGAATTTTTATTTTTTTTCGAATTTTTTTTACTTTTTTTCAAAATCAGTTTGGCCATAAAATTTTTAATTTTCACTTAAAATTGAATTTTGAAATTTTTCAAAAAATTGATAAACTCCAAAAAAACTATTTTTCAAATTTTTCACTCAAATCACCTACAAAATACCAAAAACAATCCAAAATTATATTCATGTCCAAACACAACTCTAACTTTCAAATATCATTTTCACTTCTTTTTTTGAATTTTACAATTCTTATATCCAAACGCCCAATTAATGTTTAAGAAGTTTGTAATTTTTTTTCGATATTAACTAGCAACTTTTATTATCTAATAATAGAATTTTTTATAGCCAACAACAACAGTAATAATTATTGTATTTGATAAGGCAAAAAACCATTCACTTTTTCTTTTCCCCTTTAAAATAGGTGAAAATCATTTACACCCCTCAACTTTTCTTTAAAAATCAAACTTCTCCCTCAACATTGAACAATAGTCATTCTTCCCCCTTTTATGTCCTTTGACTTTTTTAAATACCTATTTACCCTTACATATCAACCATTGTCTCTTCTCCTTCTTTTTTTTTAATTTTTTCTTTTTACTTTTTTATAATCATGATATTTTTCTTTCTTTTTTTAAAATTTCTATAACAAAAATACATGTAGAAAGAAGAAAATTATTTTTGAGACGAAAAAGAAGAGTAATAAATAGTAATTAAGTAATATGTCCTATAGTGAAATAAATGAGTAGAATAAAAATAATTTAATTTTATTTATAGCAATCAAAGCTCTAATATATATATATATATATATATATATATATATATATATATATATATATATATATATATATATATATATAT
>NW_017674642.1:7100-67148 GCF_001879085.1 Nicotiana attenuata | reverse complement strand
TATATATATATTTATAACGTGAAAATAAAAGGTAGTAAAAAATTTATAAACATATTTGAATGCAAGTAATACAAAAATAATTAATAAAAATAGAGATAAATTTATAACAAAATTCTATATAGATAAATGAGTTTTGATCGTCATTAATGAAATAAAAATAGAGATAAATGTTATAACAGAATTCTAAAAGATTATCTATTTATATTGTAGATACATTTTAAATTATAATTTAAAAAGTATTTCATCAATGACAATAAAAACTCATTTATATATATATAGATGGTAGAGAATAAGAGAGAGTGAAACTTACATACATACATACTTACTTATTTACTTTCTTAATGCACGTACTATTTAAATTACAATTATAAAAAATAGCGTTAGATTGTGTAATAAATTTATAAAAAGATTATGTTACTTATAACGTTAATGAACTTAAGTAAAGATCTATATTAAAATAGAAAAATATTTAAACTATAGGTTAAATGTTTAGGTTAAAAATAAAATATTATTCTATATAATACAAAAATGTATTATACAGATGGAGAATTAAAAATGTCAAGGGAAAAATTGATATTGCATTGGATAAGAGGGGGAGAATGACTATTGTTTAAAGTTAAGGGAGGAGTTTGATTTTTAAAGCAAAGTTAGAAGATGTAAATGATTTTCAACCCTTTAAAATAGGTTGAAGTACTTCTTCATCAAAAATGGGCTGAAGTACTTTTAGGACTATTAGTAAATTATAAAATTTTTTTGTTGTTGTTAAATTAGTTTTAGTAGAATATGTAACCATGCCAGTAACTTTCCTTTGTTGTGAGCAAACATAGCTTTTTTCTTTTATGTGTCGGCAAACTGATGTGATATCAATCAAAGGAGTGGAGGAAATTATGTGAATGGTAGATATTTTTAGCTGGCCCTTATTGTACGGAAAATGAACTCACAACAAATTAGACAAACAATTAATAACGAAAATAAAGTCATTGTATCTTCTACATTTAATATCATTGTGCAATTGACTATTCTCTCCTTATGGCATGGAGTCTTAAAAAAGAGAGATTCTTGAACAATGAAAAAATTGATGTCCTTCATAAAAAAAGATCAAGAATTATCTCATAGATTTTGGCTGCTTTTTCCAAAGATAAAATTTGAAAATACTTTTTGTTCATATATTTTTTGAAAAAAAAATAATTTTTTTTTCAAGTTCCCAAAAATTGATTTAGGACAGTTTTTGGGTAAAAAAAAATATTCACTCATAAAACTCAACTTTTTTTTTCCAATTAAAATGCATGTTCAAACACAATTTCAACTTCCAAGAATTATTTTTTCAAATAACTTCAATAACTCTTTTTCCAAGTTTCAACTAAATTTATTTTCCTTGCATGACAAAATTAGAGTGAAAATATAGGCAATAAAATATACAGTTTTTAAAGTCGATCCTTGCCTTTTTCGTTTCACTCACTCGTCTACAACATTGCCAGTCTACGAGCAAAAACGGAGCCAGAAATTTAAAGTTACTGAGTTCGAAATTCTAGCATTTTTATGTTACCGTATTCTAAAATAAGAATTTATACTTATTCAATGAATTTTTTAATATAAATATACGGTTTGCACTAAAATTACTGGGTTCGGCCGAACCTGTTATCGAAACTCTAGCTCCGGATCTATGAGAATTTAAAGAAATCTAGCAAACCCAGTCCAAGCCCTTATGTTAAATCAATAGCGGCTTGTAGAAATAGTGAAATAATCACGTTAACTTTGTCAATGTTTTGGCTAACACATTGTTAATAAAATATTAGTATGGTTAAGAAGGAAATAACGTTAATGACTAATCCGAGTCAAATTTAATTTCTTTTTATATTTAATAGAATTTCCAAGTCAAGACAAGCTATATACTAACTAACTATTAGCATGCAACGAGATAACGAAAGTTTAACCTTATGAAATACTATTAATTATCTGTTGATATTGGTACAACAACCAAGAAAAACGCTTTAAAAATTCAATATCGGATTCATCTTGCTATATATATAAAAATGTTTTATCATATAAGGTTTGCATGGTCAAAAGTTATCTCCATGATTATTTAACATGGTCATAATTGGTAACTTATAATAGCCATTTTTTTACAAAAAAAACATATTCCTATAGAAAACAATTAATTTTTTTTTTTGTGGGGCACGGTTTTATTTTTGTTTGAGAAGTGCTACAAAAAGCATCACAAATTATATGTTTCAATGAGCAAAAAATGGACAGCGAAAATACAAAAAATAAAAATAAAAATAAAATAAAATGTCCCATCCGATATAAATTGACATACTTGTTTGAAAATCATAGACCAACATCGTATTACCATATATGGAATTTTTCAAGTTTAAAAGGGACTTTTCAACGCAACAATGTTTTGTACTCTTAACAAATAAAAATAGAAACTATATACAGCAGCTGTTATCATAATATGTATGGCAATGTTGACCGCTTCAAGATATGGTAAATCCATTCAATTAATAGCAATAAGTAGGCTAGCTGTAGTAAAAAGGTGTTAGTATATTTTTGCCTCTAAAAGGTTTATATTTTTTTTTTAAAAAAAAACTTATTTTCTGAAAATATTTACAGTGTTTAGTTGGAGAGTAAATAATATTTTCTGGAAGAAAAAGGTTATTAAGACAATATTTTGTCCAACGAATGTTGTACTCCGGTTTAGGTCGAACTAGAACTGATTACTCAAGTATTTGCTTGGGAAATTTGCCCTTTTGATCTCTCAAATATCAATAAATATAATTTTTATTTTTGTGATATTTGGCAAATTACAATTAACCTTTAATTAATTGAAATGTGCATTTGTGATCCCCTATTTGTAAATCTTCCCAAATTTACCGAATAATATATGGTTACATCATTTGACTAATCATATATTACGTTGAGTTTGTACTTTTATTTCATGCGATGATATAGTTCTAAGTATACAGAGATGAGCTAGCCTATTAAGTGCAGGTTTGAACACTGTAATTGTAATTGCATTAGAAGATTCATTAAATACATATAAATATTTAATTACGATCCCAACAACTAAGACGAATTATGAGTTCGGTAACAATTTCAGAACCCATAAACTTCAAATTCTGGTTCTAGCTCTGTAAGTATAGACTAAATGGAATAGTATTCATATATAAATGGAACAAAAATACATTTACAAAATTGTTGCATTTAGGAGGTTATATCTTAATGATTTTCATTTCTAAAATTCCTAATAGTGTTTAAACAAGTTTACCTTTACGTAAAATGCAATTTACACGGTGGAACCTTAATTATTCAATATTAGTTAATTAATTAATCAAAACTTTGATCAACCCTCACATGTAGAGCACGTGACTCAACCATTTCCTCACTTGCCTCTTTACTAGAGTATGAAAAATGGTATTCCACTAATAATAATGTAGTACTCCATTTAATTACAGTAATAATAATAATAATGCATACAAATATGTCAGTTACTATATATTACCAAAAACTACCATTTTCTCTCTCATTTGACTCTTTTAACCCTTAAATTTAACTTACTTTCATCTTCACTATTGTTAGTACAACTCCATCACTTAACTTTCATACCATCAACAATAACTACTACTACAACTAATGACTCATTAACCATTGAATTTACCAATATACCCTCCACCCCACCACCAAGAACCACCGTGCCCCTCCTCCCTAGGTGGGGCCACTTCCACCACCACCACCAAGATTGGACCCCACATACCCCATTTCTTGTTTTCACTGTTTGATCATTTTAATCAAAGATCTATCCAACAGATCTGAGTGTCCCTTGTGCATTAAGCGTTGAACTTTCCAAACTCTCTCTTTAAAAATTTGTCTTTGTGTGGATCCCTTAGCTTCTTGTTCATTCATTCTCTGATCCACGCCACCCCACAGCTCAGCATATAAATATTACTACTGACCAAGTAAAGAGAGTGAACCCCATTACTTTAATTTATTTCTATAGCTGGGGGTTTCTGTCAAAGTAACAAGAAAAGAATCCCCCCCAAAAAGAAAAAAACTCTACAAACCCAAAAGAGTCTTTTTCTTCACATCACCAAATTATTGTTTTTTATTTATTTATTTATATTCCACACACTTATAATAATATTCCTCCATACCCACTAAATTTTATTTCATTACTATAATATAGTGGTATGTGTTTGTATGTATATGTTTATACATCATTTTCATTCATTGTAATTGAGAGAAGAGTGGTTGTTGTTACTTGTAATGGGTGTTTAAAAGCAGAGTCATAAAGGGTTGTGGTTTTCTTGAATGTGTAGTGTAATGGGGGTTCTCTCCTAAGAGGGTATATATATTATCTCCTCCATTCTTGATTGTGTTGCTCAAGTAATGGATACTAAAGGGAGGCTAGTTGCTGGTTCACACAATAGGAATGAGTTTGTTGTCATCAATGCTGATGAAGTTGGAAGAGTAAGTGCTACCTTTTCAATATCTTATAACCTTTTCTTGTATTCATCTTTTTCACTTCTTAGCTCCATTCTGAGTAATTTCAAGGAGATTTGAGGTCAAACTGGCATTCAAACTTGCTACTTTTTTTTGTCGGTGGGGGGTGTTATTGACCACATTTTTGCTCTTTCTGTAAGTTACTATTTGCTCATTTCCTGTTTCTGTGCTAAAAAGTTGTGATTTTTGAGGATAAAGTTCACAACTTTTTCTTCCGTTTTGCTGGATTCTTAGATTTTACTCAAACAAGTTTGCACAGATTTTGGGGGGAGGGTGTTGTCTTCTAGTGCTTCACTTCAGCAGATCCCTAATTCATTGCTTTTGATTGTGCAATATCTAGATTTAACTTGCCAAAATTGGCTCTTTTTGACCACCACTTTTAAGCTCCCTTCTTGATTTCAGAGCCTGCTAAAGCTTATTACTTGCATTCTTTTTGCGCAAGTTTGTTACATGTCCAAGATTGTTTCTTTCTAGAATTTTTCCAAATGGGGTTCTGTGAATTCCAAGCATGGAAATTCTTGATCTGAAGAGGTGTTAATGTTTCTTAATTGTTTATTGATTACAGGTAACTTCTGTGAAAGAATTAAGTGGGCAGATTTGCCAGATTTGTGGAGATGAGATTGAAGTTACAGTAGACGGGGAGCCATTTATCGCTTGCAATGAATGTGCATTCCCTGTTTGCAGACAATGCTATGAGTATGAAAGGAGAGAAGGAAATCAAGCTTGCCCTCAATGCAAAACTCGGTTCAAGCGCATTAAAGGGAGCCCCAGAGTTGATGGAGATGATGAAGATGATGAATTTGATGACTTAGACCATGAGTTCGATTACCATGGTAACCCTCGATATATGTCTGAGGCTACACTCTCTTCTCGTCTTGGCCGCGGTACCAATCATAATGCTTCTGGGCTTACTACCCCATCAGAAGTAGATCCTGCTGCTCTTCACTCAGAGATCCCTCTTCTTACTTATGGTCAAGAGGTAATCCCTCAAGATTGTCAATATTTTTTGTTCTCACTCTGTTGAATTTTGGCTAAAAAGTTGCAATTTTTGGATTTCTCGCTTAGGATGATACAATTTCCGCTGACAAGCATGCTCTTATCATCCCACCATTTATGGGTCGCGGAAAGAAAGTTCATCCTGTGCCTTATTCGGATTCCATGTCTTGTAAGTTAATTCATGTTTGTGCTAAATTTTAATTCTTTGACCAATTTTCCAGTATTAGAGGGGCTAATGTGTTTGATACTTTGCAGTGCCTCCTCGGCCCATGGATCCTAAGAAAGATTTGGCAGTTTATGGATATGGGACTGTTGCATGGAAGGAAAGAATGGAGGACTGGAAGAAAAAACAGAATGATAAATTACAGGTGGTTAAGCACGGAGGCGGTAAAGGTGGTGGTAACGATGGAGATGAGCTGGATGATCCCGATTTGCCCAAGTAGGTGTATGCGTTCCATTTTTTTTAACCAACCTCATGAGTGATCTGTGATATGACTTGCACTTTATTTTATTTGTGGGATGGTGACTTGCAGTTGTTGCAAGCTGTAGATATTATTGATTGTGTGGAACTATGTGCTGAAGAAAATACTCAAGTACTACGGTTTTCTTACTTTAGTACGAGGTGTGAAAAGTTGATCAGGTCACTTGTGTTTTGATTTTTTATGAGGTCCTTTTAGTTGAGACTGCCTTAAGAAGTTTGATCATACCAGACATCAACTTAGTCTCGTGCAGGTTACTGCACCTTTCGAAAAACTAATTCAGTTATCACTCTGTTTCAATAAGTATGTGAAAAGGAAATCTCAATAATGGAAATGGTAACCACACTGAGCTGTTGATCAAAAGGGATACAAAATTTAATCATGGATGGATGTCCATCCACCTTTTTGCTGCAGCTGCCGCATTGACGTAGTTTTGGCACCCTGGGGTAGATTTGCTTGTGACTTGGATGTACTTGCTTATTGATCAAACTAGAATCTCTGCACTTTCTAATTGGCTTTGGAGTTATTCTCCTTATTGAAAGAATCTTAATAACAAAGAGACTTCCCAATGAAATTAATTACCATTTTTTCTTAACAAAAAATTTAGCAGATGTAAGTTGTACTTGCATAAAAAAAGAAATGAAACATAGGGGATAAATGTTGCAGATTAGCCACAAGAATTGAAGCACTTTTGTACAGCATAGTCCATCTCTTTTGCCACTTATCTTTTGTTGTTGTGGGTATAACATGTTGCATGTCTGTTTATTCCAGCGAGGACCTTACTTTCTAAAATCCAATCACTGCTTTATTTGAACATTCTTTGTATCAGTAAGATTTATCTTTCTTATTTTATCTCTGTTTGCAGGATGGATGAAGGCAGACAACCACTTTCGAGAAAGCTGCCTATTTCCTCTAGCAGACTAAGCCCATACAGATTACTCATTTTAGTTCGTCTTGCTGTTGTTGGGCTCTTTTTCCACTATAGAATAACGCATCCTGTCAATGATGCATATGCATTGTGGCTGATTTCTATCATATGTGAAATATGGTTTGCGGTATCGTGGATATTTGATCAGTTCCCAAAATGGTTTCCGATTGTGCGAGAGACATACCTGGACAGGCTATCTCTGAGGTATATGCATAATATAATAGTGTGTGTCTGTGTGTACACATACATGCCTCTCTGGTCATGTCCTTACCTTTTAGTTTAATGTTTTTCTCAGGTATGAGAAAGAAGGGAAGCCTTCTGGGCTAGCCCCTATAGATATATTTGTTAGTACGGTGGATCCCCTGAAAGAACCTCCGCTTATTACTGCAAATACCGTTCTCTCCATTCTCGCTGTGGATTATCCGGTGGACAAGGTTTCGTGCTATGTCTCTGACGATGGTGCTGCCATGCTTACTTTTGAGGCTCTCTCTGAAACATCTGAGTTTGCAAGGAAATGGGTCCCATTCTGCAAGAAGTTCAACATAGAGCCTCGGGCCCCAGAGTGGTATTTCTCCCAGAAGGTTGATTATCTGAAAAATAAAGTACTTCCATCATTTGTGAGGGAACGTCGTGCTATGAAGGTGTGCAAGTTATCAAGTTTTATGTTCTTCATCATCATTTTACCCGTGTGGTATGACTATAAAGATTTCTTTGCTCAGACAACTTGCTACCATTCTTTTTGTGCAGAGAGACTATGAAGAATTCAAGGTTCGGATAAATGGGTTGGTTGCCACGGCACAAAAGGTTCCCGAAGATGGCTGGACTATGCAAGATGGAACGCCTTGGCCCGGAAATCTTGTCAGGGATCATCCTGGAATGATTCAGGTATGAATCTATCCTCTTTTATAGCCTAACTTCAGTGGAGATATTTTAAGATTGTACTATTGTGACCTAACCTATTTTCATTTTATTAAATTGAAAAGGTCTTCCTGGGTAATGATGGTGTCCGTGATATTGAAGGGAATATACTGCCTCGACTTATCTATGTTTCTCGTGAGAAGCGTCCAGGATTTGACCACCACAAGAAGGCTGGTGCCATGAATGCTTTGGTAAGTCGTTTTCTGTTTCTTCTTCTGCCTCCCCTCCCTCTTTTTTTTTTTCATTAAAAAAAAAAAGAAGCACTGGATAGGCTTTTGACCGTTTTTAAAATGTGATTTTAGATGCGGGTATCAGCGGTCATATCAAATGCTCCTTACTTGCTCAATGTGGATTGTGATCACTATATAAATAACAGTAAGGCACTGAGAGAAGCCATGTGCTTTATGATGGACCCCACTTCAGGAAAGAAAATATGCTACGTACAATTTCCGCAAAGGTTTGATGGTATTGACAGGCATGACAGATACTCCAACCGCAATGTGGTCTTCTTTGATGTACGTAAGAAGTTTTCTTCTGGGGGTTTTGTTATGCAATGTTGCAGTGTTTATGTTTGTGCATAAGTAAAACGATATGCACTATTAGCTGCCTGACAGAAAGCTAATTTAATTTTATGCCATTTGCGTTAACAGATCAATATGAAAGGACTTGACGGGATCCAGGGTCCAATTTACGTGGGTACTGGATGTGTCTTCAGGAGGCAAGCGCTTTATGGTTATGATGCTCCAAAGAAGACAAAACCTCCAGGAAAAACATGCAACTGCTGGCCGAAATGGTGTTGCTGTTGTTTCAGTTCTCGAAAGAAGCATAAGAAAGGGAAAACAACCAAGGATAACAAAAAAAAGACTAAAACCAAAGAGGCTTCACCACAAATTCACGCCCTTGAAAATATCGAGGAAGGAATTGAAGGTACGGAATGGACACTTTGAGAAGCCACCACTAATGAGTTTGGATCCTTTTCAATTTGCCTATTTGGTTAGCAAACATTCTAATTTCGAAGTTCCTCTGTCTTAACTTTCTTCTTCTTGGATTATATCTGAGTTAAAATCTCTGGAGCATGTTTCTTCCCTTACTCATGGTGAAACTTCAGATTCTTGTACGTTCATTTGTCGTTAACTTGCTTTTTGCTGCAGGAATTGATAGTGAAAAAGCAACCCTCATGCCTCAGATAAAACTTGAGAAGAAATTTGGACAATCACCAGTATTCGTTGCTTCAACACTTCTAGAAGATGGTGGCATTCCTCCAGGAGCAACATCAGCATCTCTCCTGAAAGAAGCAATACATGTCATTAGTTGTGGTTATGAAGACAAAACAGAATGGGGTAGAGAGGTAAAATACATGCTGATATTTTTATTCTGGAATGCATTCTGCATTTATTTGGTCTAACTTGTCGTGCACCGCCAGGTTGGATGGATTTATGGATCTGTTACTGAAGATATCCTTACCGGATTTAAGATGCACTGTCACGGTTGGAGATCTGTCTACTGCATGCCCAAAAGGCCTGCGTTTAAGGGGTCAGCTCCTATCAATCTTTCAGATCGTCTTCACCAGGTTCTGCGGTGGGCTTTGGGATCTGTTGAAATTCTCTTGAGTAAACATTGTCCCATTTGGTATGGGTATGGGTGTGGGCTGAAGCCGCTGGAGCGCTTTTCCTACATAAACTCAGTGGTCTACCCATTGACTTCTCTTCCTTTGATCGCATATTGTGCTTTGCCAGCTGTCTGTTTGCTTACTGGGAAATTTATTGTTCCAGAGGTAAGGATTTCTTGCTTTGAGCTTTATTTTATATTCTATTCAACTCTTCATATTACGTGGACTTTGTTATCTTCAGTTCTGGAAATGACAGTAGGCAAAATATCCCTCTTTTCATATAAACTGCCTTAGAATAATATTTGAGTTAAAGTACTATTTCACACAGGTGAACTTCTAGGCAACAGCTGAAACTGCTACTTTCTGCGGTTATTAATTTGATTTTTCCCCTCGCCCCCCAGTATCTTAGAGCAGGAAGCCTGTTATCTTGGTTGTGCTGTACATAGGAGACAGCTGCTCCAATTTCTTGTCTTTATATATTTGTCCGGGACTAGTGATTAGGCCACCAGTTTGAAAGTTTGATACTATTTTTCAGTTCCAGAATCTTTTATCTCTAGGCATAACTAAAAATGCATCACAGCATTCAACTCATCGCATGATATTTTTGCTGAAAATTCATTGCGGTTTGCAGATTAGCAACTATGCTAGCATTCTTTTCATGGGACTTTTCATAATGATTGCTGCCACGAGTGTTCTTGAGATGCAATGGGGAGGTGTTACTATTGATGACTGGTGGAGAAACGAGCAGTTCTGGGTCATTGGTGGTGCCTCATCTCACTTATTTGCTCTTTTCCAAGGTCTTCTTAAAGTTTTGGCTGGTGTCAGCACTAGCTTCACTGTTACTTCCAAAGCAGCAGACGACGGGGAGTTTTCTGAGCTTTATCTGTTCAAGTGGACATCTTTGTTGATTCCTCCTATGACTTTGTTAATTATTAACATCATTGGAGTCATAGTTGGAATTTCGGATGCAATCAACAACGGTTATGATTCTTGGGGTCCTCTATTCGGTAGGCTTTTCTTCGCCTTATGGGTCATTGTTCATCTATATCCCTTCCTCAAAGGTGTGATGGGCAGACAAAATAAAGTTCCAACCATCATTGTTGTCTGGTCTATCCTTCTGGCATCTATCTTTTCCTTATTGTGGGTCCGAGTCAACCCATTCACGGCAAGAGGTGGACTTGTTTTAGAAGTGTGCGGGTTGGACTGCGAGTAAGCACAAGAAATAGGAAGCATTATGTGGCTTCAGTGTAGAAAGGTTGTATGAAAATGAAATAGAGCTCAAACTCAGGGAGAGAAGGAACTAGAATTTCTTTATCTCCTGACAATTTGGTCATCGACGATGAAGATTTTTGAGTTGGAGAAGCAGAGAATGAGCTCTGATGATTGTGTATAAAGGGCAGAATAGCAGACACATTGATATTTGTTTTTGCAAAGTGTTTCTTGATTCTTTTGATACATTTTAGGATTTGTGGCTTGGAGTGCTGGTGGAGTTCCAATATTTGTAATACCAACTGAAACATAAAATTTGTTGTGGTAAGCCACAACCCCTTATTAATAAGGGACTTCACACGTAAAAAATTGTTGCCAGAAATTTCATCAGTAATTAAGAACTTTTATTCCACTGTTGTGATTTCATGTAAGTGAAATTCCATATCTCAGACTTTTATGTAGTTTTTGGATGCTGGTATCCCCCTCTCAACAAGGAAAGTCAGGCAGAAATGCTAATTAAGAACTTTATTCCATGGTTGCCATTTCAAGAAAGTGATATTGGAATCCGGAAGACTATTTTGTTGTATTATTGTAGATGCTATTATTTGCATACTCGTTCATGTAGCATTAGTGTTATTTATCGATGTTCAAGCTATAAATTTGCAGAACATTTTAATTGGGTTACGATTAGCTTGTTGGACATTATTCTCTCTTTTTAGACGCAAAGCTATAAATCTATAAAAATGTATTTTTTATAGCGTATACAGAATTTTTTTGTAAAAATAGCACGGGCTAGCCAGTTTTCGGACTGGTCATTCAAAAATAGCCAGCATTTTGCTGTAACACGTAAAGTTCCAACATAATATACTGGAGATCGGTGCACATGTGTATGAACTTCCAGCATATTAAGTTGGAGCTCCAACACGTGAAAGTTCCAGTATAATATACTGGGGATTGCCGCACCGGCTCCAATCTCCAGTACATTATGCTGGACCGGTATATTATACTGGAGTATTTTTCCGGATTTTGAACAGTGTTTTCGTTCAGATTTATCTTTACATGAAAAGTGGCTAAATTTCGATTACTTTTGAAATACTATTTTTGAATGACCACTTCTAAATCTGGTTATTTTTAAATTTCTCCCAAATTTTTTCTACTTCCTCATTTTTGGATATTATTGAAATAGTTTGCTTCGTCAAAATCTTTTGCATCAAAAGTCAAATAATGGAATAATTTTTATAATTGAAAAAAAAAAGTGAAGCTCACAGGTGGTTTGAGACGAAACAACTACTTGGCTAAGGCTGTTTGGTGGGCCGGTCTGGGACCGGGCCCGGATCGGGCCCGCGGTCCTAACGGGCTAAACGGTCCCGGCGGGCCGGTCCTGGTGGGCCGGTCCCTGAATGGGTAGGAAGCCCGTGACGGGCCGGTCTCGTACACGAGGCCCACGAGACCGGGACCGCTAAGCCCGGGACCGGCAGGCGGTCCTGGGCCGGTTCAACCGGGCCTAACGGTCCTAACGGGCTCCAACGGCTATTTTTTAAAAAAAAAAAAAATTTTATTTTAAAAAATAGCCAACGGTCAGATTTTAAAATCTAGCCGTTGGCCTTTAATTTTCAACCGTTTGGAACTTTAAAAAATAGCCATTTGGCCCCCAAACTTTATTTTAACCCCAAACTTTATATAATTACACTTTTCCCCAATTCTCAACTATAAATACCCCCTCATTCTTTCATTTTTACTCACCAATTCATCAATCTATCTCAATCTCTCTCAATCTATATCTAATTTCTCTTCTATAATTGCTTATTTTATTATTGCAATTTCGTGAAAAATTGTGAAGTTGGTGAATTGAAGTATTCAAGTCTTCAAGTCTTCACGATCTTCACTTTTCAAGAAGTTGTTCGGCAATTCGGTAAACTCGTTCCAACTCTTAAGTTTTAAGAATATATTTTTGTGTGTTTAGTTTGCATAATTGTAATTAATATGGCATTTTCTTTGAAAAAAATGTTTGGTGGTAAGGGAAAAGCTAAAATTGGTGAAAGTAGTCTCCAACCTACTACCCTTCCCCTGGCTCCCCGACCCAGACCTGTTACCCGTCCTGCTGCTCCTATTATTCTTGATAGTGATAACCCTTGTTTTCAATTTTCCGATAGTGAATTTTGCCATAATGTTGCACAAGGTGAACAATTAAATGAAGAAGTTATGAATGCTCTTTATCCTAATCAAACTATCTTAGAAAATGATGAGGAAAATGAGGATGTAGATGAAACCCAACCGGATTTAGATGATTCACCTACTAGTCCTGTTAATAACCCAACTGATGCCCCGCCCGACCCACCTGTAGAAACCCCTACTTTTAATAGACAACCTTCTAAACGCCTAGAAACATCAATAGTTTGGAATTTTTTTACTCAAGTAAGAGAACAAAATAAGGCTAAGTGTAAAACTTGTGGGAAATTGCTGGCGCATAAATATACTGGAGACCGTAGCGGTACGGGTAGTTTGGCTAGGCACATACAAACACACCCTAGAGATAAAGTTAAATATTTACAAATGAAAGCGCAGCAAGAGGGGACAAGTGTAGATACTGCGGTTAACCCTAGTACAGGTTCAAATCTAGTTCAACCAGGAATTAACACTGTGACCGGTAGTATTTTATATTACGATCCTAATAAAGATCGCGAAGAATTAGCAAAGATGGTTACTGTTATGTGCTTACCATATACTTTTCCTTCTAACCCTAATTTGTGCATTATATTAGAAAAGTTTTTAATCCTACTTATAAAGGTTTGGCCTCGCGCAACAGTTAAGAGCGATATTTATAAATATAAACATGAATATGAAAAATATTGCGGTATTTATTTACTCATATAACTAATCGGATTTCTATTACTACTGATATTGGTAGAAGTAATAATGACTGTGATTATCTAACTGTTACAAGTCATTGGATAGACGAGGGTGGATAATGCAAAAACGCATTATTGCGTATAGAAATAATTAATTCACGTCACACAGATAAGTTTATTGCTAACACCGTTGCAGATATTTGTAGATATTTTTGCATTAGAGATAAAATAATGGCAATTTCTATGGATAATGCTTCTAGTAACACTAGTGCTATAGGCATACTTACAACAACACTAATCCTGCATTTAGTAATTGTTTCCATGTGAGATGTATTTGTCACATTTACCATTTAATCGTCGGTGATGGTATGAGAATTTTAAATTTAGAAATTGAAAAGGTTAGAATGGCTCTTAATTGGCTTTTTTATTCAAACCGTAGAAGTAGACTTAGAGAGTATTTTAAAAAATGTGATGAATTTCGCCTTAGAGAAAGAAAGGTTCCTAAACCTTGTCCACTAGATGGAATTATATGTACGAAAGTTTAGTAGTTGCATATGAATATAGAAACCCAATTAATGCAACGTTTAATGCTCGTGTTGATGGTGAGGATGATGATGAAATCCTTACAAAATCAAGATTGGACGAATGTCAAAATTCTTATAGATTTTTTAGAACATTTTCAAATTGCTACAAATGCATTTCTGGACAATATTATCCTACTATTTCAAATTGTTTAGTTTATATTGCAGCACTATGTGATTTGTTGTTGAATTTTCGGAGGGTGGGAAATTTATCAACTTGCTATAAATGCAATGAAAGAAAAATTTAAAAAATATTTTTTCCCTATCCCCCCTATTTATGGTGTTGCTGCATTGTTAAATCCTACAATGAAATTAGGAGGTCCTCACTTTTGGTACAAAATATTTATAAGGCTTTAGATCTTTCAGTTGAGGAATTTTCTACACTTGCAGAGGCAAAAGCCTCAATTAAAATAAATGCGCAAACAATTTATAATGCTTACCAACTTGCGTTAGATCATGCTAGGCCAAATGTTCCAACCCCTACTTCGCCTGTTCACAATCATCTAAAAGAGCTGCGGGCCTACAAGCACTTAAATCTTGGACGGAGTTTAGGGGTTCCAAGGTGATAATTTTGATGAGACTTCACATCTAAATGAGCTTCAAGTTTATTTGTCGCAGGGACTTGAAAAGGAGAATCCAGACGGCAACCTTTGATTTTTGGAATGGTGGAAGACAAGGGAAAAACATTTTCCGATTCTTGCAAGGATGGCTCGGGATATTTATCTATTCAAGCTTCAACAGTTGCATCAGAGAGCGCTTTCAGTCAAGCAAGACTTCAAATAGGTGATCATAGAGCGTCTATGGGGGAGAGCTTGGAAAAATCAGTACTATTCAGAGATTGGATCCGCTCGGAAAGAAGAAACTTTGGACTTGCAGAATCACAATCGGAGATAGAACGAAGCTTATGAAGAAATGATAGCCGGAACTTGCGGAGGATGCTCTTCGCCCGGAAGCGGTGATGAACAAGCTTCTTTTCCGCCACCACCAACGGAACCCTCCTCCGAACGCTTGAAGGATTTATGAGATTTGTTAGAGATACAATGTAGATTATGGTGTAACTTGTACTTTGGCAATATCTTCTTTAGTTTTTTTCCTTTTAATGGTGGTATTAGTACTTGTTGTGCTCATTCCATTGGGGGAAGAAAGACTAAGAAAGATTGCCATTTTTGGTAATAAAAATTATAAAACATACCCTTGGCCTTGAATATCTCTTCGCAATATTTTTTTGTCTTTAACTTGCAATTATTTATAAGCTATAATATATATACATAACATACAATATATACTACAACAATTGAAATATATATACATAACATACAATATATACTACAAGAAAATAACATAAGGAATATATATACATAACATACATATACTACAACAAATTATATAATGGAATATATACACATAACATACAATATATACTACAAGAAAATATATAAGGGAATATATATACATAACATACAATATATACTACAACAAATTATATAATGGAATATATATACATAACATACAATATATACTACAAGAAAATATATAAGGGAATATATACATAACATACAATATATAGTACACTATACTAGTATAACTATATATATTATATTTACATGAAGAAGTAGTACTATAATAATACTACAAAACAAGATTTTTCAAAATGAGGGCCCCAACCCCCAATGACCACCAACGGTCAATATTAATTGCACAAATAGCCGTTTTTTTTTTTAAAATTTAACAAAACTAACCTTCTCTAACACTATAAGTACCCCCCTCCCTCTTCTTCATTTCAATACTCAATACTCATTTCTCAATCTAAATTTCTCTCAATCTCTCAATCTCCAATTTTCAAGACTTCAAGTCTCAATCTCAATTTTCAAGTTAAATCATGCCTCGTTCGGAAAGAGTGCGCTTATTTGTGTCGCAATACTATGAAGTGCTTGAAGAAAATGAAGAAGGCCAAATATTAAAGTGCAAGAACTGTGGAAGAGTCTTAAATTTTCGTTCAGGGTGTACCACAGGCATTTTAAGGAGGCATATAAAGTATTGTGTTGAGGGTATTTATCCGCAAATTCGTCTTTAAGATTTTTCAACAATTTGTGTTATTTTAAAATTATTAGACGTATTTATGCTTCATGTTGTACTTTGTTATTAATTTATTATGCATGCCAATTTAGTTTTACTATTGATTTGTTATTTTACATTTTCGTCAAACACTTTAATAATTAGATTTCTATATTATATATACCATATATATTTATATAGCCATGCATCAGAGCAATTTATATATATACATACACATATGGTTTACAAGAAATTGCCCTAAATAAAAAAAATTTAAAAAAAAAAAGCCCGGAAATAAAAAAAAGCCCGTTAGGCCCGCTAAGCCCACGAGCCCGGCCCATTTAGCCCAGGACCATATGGGCTTAGGCCTGTCACGGGCTGGTCCTACCCGTTGAGCCCACGAAGCCCGGGACCGCTAAGCCCAGACCCGTTTAGCCCGGCCCGTTTAGCCCATTTAGGCCCGGGCCCGGGACAACATACAGCCTTATACTTGGCAGGTAAAACAAGGTACCTTAGCTTCATAGCATTTCAAAAGGTTATGATGAGTTATTTTTGCTGTTGTGTACTTGCAGTTTCTAATTTTGAATAATTCAGTAGTATATTATGTAACTAATCCAAAAAGTATGCTTTGATCTGTTGAAACTTAGTTACTTAAATCAAACCCATGAAATAATAGACATGATAAAATTACAATCGTTTAGTTCTCACCACCTTCAAGCACAAACAAATACAAAAACAAAAAACTAAAGTTGCTGGTTTTTATCTCATGTAACATTAATATAGGCCATGAGATATATGCTTAGCCATCAACTAAAAGACCAACGAAAGAAGAAGAAAAATGAAAACAATTACAGAAATGTTTCTTCTATTTCCATGGTAGGATTTGCAGAGCACGCCTCTTTTCTGGTCTTAATGCTGTTAAAGTGCCAATATTACCCTTCACATTTGGATCATTTTCTTTCATGTCAGCTTTCTGGGATTGTTTGTTTGGGGTTCCATGTATCAGAATGGTTCTGACATTCTTCTTTTTAACAGTGGAATTCAAGTGCTCCGCCAAAGATGTTTTAGCTACACCTGCTGGGGTAAATGGTTCTTTCTTTTCAGCCAAGGAATTTTTTTTCTCAGACATCAAGGTATCTTCACCAGCAAAGCCTAAATGACATGACAAATCCATAATTGGTATAGTCAAAGTTAAAAGTTCGAAATAGAACATACAAATTTGGTGGATGAAAGTTTACCTTCCTCAATAAAGCTAATGTTTGCACGAGATTTATAAGAGGGTGATACCACAGGTTCTGTTGTTTCATGCTCCTTTTTATCAAAAGAAAACTCGTCCTGTTGATTAGCCTCGCAGGACTTCCCCTGATCACTTTCACTCTGAGCCTCTTCACATAATATTCCAGGCAGGTCCATTTGTGTGGTGAGAACTGAATCCTTAACATTCATAGACGTGCTCTCATTTGATTCAAAAACGGTAAGTCTGTCCCTCTGAACAGCAAGATCAACTTCCTTAAAAACATATTGACTTTCAATTGTTGAAGCAGTAAACTCCCTGGTGCTTGCAACATTTTCTATCACATTATGTTCTGGAAAGTGGAACTGCTTATCAGCAGGCCAAACTATTGAGATTTCTTTTGCATCTTCATCATTATTCGGAATGTTGTATTGGAAAGCATTACTGGTATTTCTCACTTCTAGGTTTTGTTCTTCATCTCCCCTAGTCTCCTCTAAAGTGATGATAACCTTTTCCTGACTTCTTAATGTAGTGGATTCAGCATCAAAATCAAGAATTCCACTCTCTGAAATTCATAAAGATATAAGCAGTTCTAATATTGGAGAGAAAAATATTAATAGAGCAAAAAATTCAAGATATTTGAAAGTAAAAAATCACAAAATCTTCATATAATTGCCTCTTTGGCTGTAAGACGAGGAAAATGGATGGCCTGTATATACAAATTTCATGCAAAGAGGAAAGTTTTTTTTTCTTTCTTTGTAGCTCATACAGACTTAATGAACTCACCAGCACTAATAGAAGTGCCATCAGTCTTCCTTAAGCTCTCCTGAGTTATGTTCTCAGTTTCAGTGTCACTTAGAAGCATGTTTGGTTGTTGGCAAACTGCATCACTAACAGAACCACCTTTTGCTGCTTCGTCTTCTGGAGATTCCTGAGATGTCATTTGACGATCGTGCGCCTGGCCCTCAGCAAGAGCATCATCTTCTGTAACTTCGCCTTTCTCATGCAAGGGCTCGAACTGAGGGACAGAATCATTTTCTACAGCATTGGCAGTATAAATGTTAGTATTATGCATCTATTCAGGGATTATGCAAAATAGAAAATGAGTAAGGTGTAAGAGTAAATACTATATTCCCTCTATACCGTGTTCCAAAAAAATTAATTTAAAAAGTTTCATGCATCTGATAAATTAGTTTCTTGTTCTTCCACTGCACTTTATTTTAATCATTACAAAATTTATCATTGTGACAATTGAGAATTCATTATAGTATAATCAGACTTGCAATTAATGTTATTACCAATCTGCAAATTTAATTTTGTATTGTTATTTTTAACATACTAATTTACCATAGGAGGTGGTTGAAGATTTTAAAGACAATGCAAATGAATTTTGCACAGAGCAGCTTTGCAAAAACCGTATACAGATGTTATTAAGAGTGTCCTTTAGTGCACATGGTTCAAAATGTTGAAAAGGAATAAAAAGATTACCTTTTTGCGTCTCCAGCTCCGTCTCTCTGAGAACACTGCCATCGTTTGTTTGAAACCAATTGAGTGTAGCTTCACCAGTGTCATCTATCATTTCATTAAGAAGTTGACGACCTTCATACTGTGCAAAACTTTGTTCCTGAGAGCTAAGGAACTTACCACCATCCATATCCTTAAAGATATCTTCCTCACAGCAAGGACTTTCCTCCAATTGCAGTGGACTTGTACCTTTTGATGGTGTAGCAAACAGAGGCCCTCCTTTAAATTGTTCTTCATTCTCCTTGAACAAGCAAGATCCTTTGGTGCTACTAGAACCTCCAGCAATAATCTCTACAGTTAGTGGCTCTCCGGAGAATTCAGACCCTTTGCACTTAGGCTCCTTACCAACCATTTCAGAGGCAGTTGCAATCATTGCTGTCTTCAATTGACAAGTAGAATCTTCATCCAATTTGGAAGGACTTGTTCCTTTGATTGGGGTAGCAAACAGCAGTTTCAAGTGATCATCACTATTCTCTTCATTGATGGCATCATATAGTTTGATGGACTCGGGACCGGAAGGATTTGTTCCTTTTTTTGGTGTGGCAAACAGCAGTTTCAACTGATCTTCACTATTCTCTTCATTGACAGCATCAGACTGTTTGATTGACTCAGGACTGCTCTTATGGGTCTCCAGCACCATTTGCTGTTCAGAAAATTCAAGATCGTCGCATGCAGGCTCTGAAATAACAGCTGAAGTGTTTTTGTTTGCAATTTCAACATAAATATTCTCTTCCGGATATTCAGAGGTATCTATTAGCAACAAATCCTTGCCAGCCACTGCTTCCTCAATTTCGGGCTCCTGAAGAGAACTTTCAATGTGCTCCAATGCTTCACTGTCTTTAGAAGGTTCACAACTTTCTTTTGCTTCCATGGTTCCCAAAGGACAGCCTTGACTTTTGTTCCTAGCCTTGCTATCAATGCCTTTAGTCGAGAGAGCTAATTCTGTTGTATCCCATAGGCAACCAAAACTTTCCTCCAATTGAAGTGGACTTGCACTCTTTGATGGTGTAGCAAACAAAGCCCCTCGTTTGAACTGTTCTTCATTCTCCTTGAGTAAGCAAGATCCTTTTCTACTCTCACAACTTCCATCAATGATCTCCACAGTTAGTGGCTCTCCAGAAAATTCAAACCCTTTGCACTTAGGCTCCTTACCAACCATTTCAGAAGCAATTGTAATCATTGTTGTCTTCAATTGACAAGTAGAAGCTTCACTCAATCTGGACGGACTTGTTCCTTTGATTGGTGTAGCAAACAGCAGTTTCAAGTGATCTTCAGTATTCTCTTCATTGTAGACATCATCAGATGGTTTGCTGGACTCAGGACTACTCTTATTAATCTCCAGCATTTGCTCTTCAGAAAAATCAGCATCGTCGAATGTAGGCTCTGAAATAACAGCAGAAGTGCTTTGGTTTGCAATTTCAACATCGACATCTTCTTCCAGAGATTTAGAGGTATCTCTTAGCAACAAATCCCTGTCAGCCACTATTTCATCATTTCCGTGTTCCTCTATGTCAACAATTTCCTGAACCCTGCTCTCAGGTCTTGTATTCATCCCTTGGTCTCTAACCATTTCTCCCGACATTGCAACATCTTCTGTCTTAGGTTCTTGAGAAGAAAGCTCATCTTTCCGTAATGGAGTCATGCTTTTAGCTGATGTTGCAGACAGCATATTACCCTGACCTTCGTTGTTCTCTTCTTCAAGAGAACTGGATCCTTTAATGCACTCAGGAGTTTCTTTGATTTTCTCAACTGTAATATTGTTTTCTGATTGTTTAGAATCTATGCTGTCAGACACTGACAGATCCACAGCACTTGGATTTGCAACTGCTAAACCTGTGTTATGGGAGAGCCCTTGAGCAGAAAGCTCTTCTGTCTTGCTTGATGATCCATCCATTTGATTCAGAGGCTGGGTATTGATGGTTGAAGCAAACAGCATTTTCAGTTGATCTTCTGTGCATCAGGAATTCAAGCTATTAATGCACAATCAAGCAGCTAATAGAAGATGATAGGAGGAGAGTTATATTTACTGTCCACAGTAAGAGATAGTACTTCGGAACTAACCTTGTTCACTTTCATCACCATAGTTGAAAGAAGCAATATGTGAGGTTTCTGGAGCTATAAGAAAAATAAGTCTTCGGTGTTACTACAGGAAGCTTACACAAACACAAACTGCAATTAAATACATTATGGTTAATGGGGGATAATTTACTACCTTGGTCGACTCCAGCAGGTCCATCTTCACATTCACCAACATTTCTTTCTAATCCACCGCAACTAAAAGTCTCCATTTCATGACTCTGACTATACTTTCCTTTGGTAGAAGTAGTCTCTTCATTAGTGCTTTTCACAGAGATTGGTGAGGCAGATAGATTCTTTAGGTGTTCCCCTGTTACAATGGACATCTCTAAGCAAATGTTAGAAAACAAAGAGAAGAACAAAAAAGAAAGTGAAGAACTGAGAAAATCCAGAGGGCAAACAGAAACTGGTTTTCCAAAAGATCATATCGAAAGAAAGGGATTTCAGAACCAACCTTGCTCGTCCTCGATCAATCCACCGACAGGTTCACTCGGATTTCTTTTTCCACTGGAGTCAAGTCCTTCTCCACTCAATTGACTTTGAAAATGGTAAGGTTCGCCTCCAATAGATCGTGAAACAATTAAAGGTGTAGCAAACAAACTTTTTAGCTCTTCTCCGGCTGCATCAAGTTAATGAGTTACACATGCTTTATGAAATTTTACAGAAGCAGGAAACGAGTTTAGAAATACCTTCTTCGTCTTTAGATGTGTCCTTTAAAGGAGTTACAGGTTGTGTCAAGCCATTGCCAGCAGAGGGAAAAGCTGCATGTCAAAAGATACTTACAAAGTGATTAATGAATATGGTGAATGATGATTTAAAAAGAACTAAAGGCAAATTGGCAATGACATTAACTGGCTTGTTAATCAACAACCTAAATTTCGAAATAGGGCTTCATAAAAGAACATAAATCAAGCAATAAAATGGCTAGGAAATCATATTAAGGAAGAAAAACTAACTGTTCTCATTTGCGAGGCAACTGTGCTTGTATTGACTGCTTGTCTCATTCAACTCGATAGAAGTTGCTATTTCTACCTTGCTGCTTCTACCACCAAATGGTGTGGCAAACAAACTTTTCAAAATTTCTCCTGTAACATATAGTAAAATCAAGCTGTAAGTAACATATAGTCTTTAGGGAAGAAGAAGTCCAGGACTAACCTTGGCCATGTTCATCACAATCACGGACAGAACTTTGAAGACTTAAGTTATCAGTGGTAGAAGAAGCTGCATAAAATCACATAGCAAAATGTGGGAATTAAAAGTGAATTACAGCAATAAATGACACAAATTAAACATGTAAAAAGAAGCATTTTGAAGCTAACCTTGCCCCCTTCTGTTGAGATTCTCATCAATTTCTCTATTTTTGACCTCTTTATCCAAAGTAACTTTATTTTCTTTCAACCTTGAATCACCTTCCAAAGAAGCTTTTGATTCTTCTTTAGAATGTGAAACATCACAAGGAGTGGCAAACAAAACTTTAAGTTCTTCACCTGTTGCAACAAAAGGTAGAGAAATGAGCAAATTAAAGAGAACAAGGAGGTAAGTAAACCTCATAACTACCTCGCTTCTCTTCATCACTGTCCTCTAATGCGATGTCATCACCAAAAACAGCAGGTTCTGCAACTAAACGAGATGTCAATGACAATAGTTCAAAAGCAAACTGGAGAAAAGGAAAGGAAAGATTCGGTTACTTAACTGCAAAGTTTAATCATTATGAAGAGCATAACAGTCGCTCTTGCTTAGACGGAAAATACTACTATGTTTCAACAGAGCATCACAATGTAATACGTATGAAATTCCTATGATCAGTAAGAGATGAAAAAATACTACTTACCTTGAAAATCTAGAACTGCTTTTATGGGACTTGAGACGGTTTTCTCGGAAGCAGCCGCCTCAACTGAGCCTTCACTGTCATTGCTGTGTCCAAGCTGCTGCATACCTTGATCAGGTTCATTATACTGATCTTCCAAGTACCCGTCTTCATTATCACTGTTGTTTCTGAGCTGCCCGTCATCTATAATCTCCTCTTGTCCTTCAGTAGCCTCGAACTCTATGGATCTCACACCCTCATCAGGTCCATTTTCCTGATCTTCCAAGTACCCGTCTTCATTGTCATTGCTGTTTCTGAGCTGCTCATCATCTATTATCTCTTCTTGTCCTTCAGCAGCCTCGAACTCTATGGATCTCACACCCTCATCAGGTTCGTTTTCCTGATCATCCAAGTACTCACCTTCATTATATTTAGCTAGCTCCGAAGAAGTTTGGATACTACAATCAAGACTGTTTGTGGGCCTGAATGTTGACTGTTTTCCATGATCACAAGATTTCTCAAAACTGAAGGCATTAGAAAGGCCTGCTGCTACATTCAAACGTTGAGTCAACGGCTAGTGAAATGCAAAAAAAAGGTAGAAACATTCATAACCAAACATTAACAAAGCATACCATCATTATCAGGTTGAGATATTGGCGAGAAGTCCTTAGTAGTCTCCTCCAAGTTTGCAAATCCTTCTGCATGCAATTCACCTTGAGTTGTGAAGGTAGGTACATCTCCATCACATTTAGCAATAAATCCAGCTGCTGCTTTTTCCATGGGAGGACCAGATTCAGAATTTTTAGCTTCCATCTCATTGCTCAGATTGAAAGCACCTACACTGTCCAATGAGACATTACTAGACAACCCCACATCAAACTCTCTGGCATAGTCCGTTACAGTTAGCTCCTGTTCACCAGAAGTTACTCCTTCAGTAACAATAAATCCGGTCTCTGACTGTTTTTCGAAACAAGACTCCAGGTTGCCCTCCATATTATCACTCTGGTTTAGTGAATAGTTATCAAGAACTTCATTAGATAAACCCGTGTCAAATTCATCTGCATTATCCGCTGCAATTGCACCATGCTCCTTTTTGTCAAGAGTTAAGTCATTTGGAACTGCATCATCAGCCAAATTGCTTGCAGGCTCCTGTTCACCATAAGTTACTCCTTCATCAACAATACATCCAGTCTCTGATTGTTCTTTAAGGCCAGACTCAAGGTTCTCTTCCATGTTATCACTATGGCATAGTGAAGAGTTATCAATAACTTCATTAGATAATTCAGTATCAGATTCTTCTGCATCATCTGCTGCAATTGCACCGTGCTCCTGTTTGTCAGAAGTTATGTCATTTGGAATTGCATCATCAGCCAAAACAGAACTAGGACATAGGCCTTTGCTTGCAGGCGCTTCATGGTCAGACTGCAAAAGTTGCTCAACTGCGTTCTCGTCGGGTCTAGCTGCAAAATACAAAAGAATGAATTAGCATTCTTCACAAGAAAATGCATAATATTAACTAATGATCAGATACACTACCTTTGGAGCTGAATGGATCACTGAATGGAGGGCATTTAAATGTGGAGTTATTTTCAGACGGAGAAGCATTTGCATCTACAAGTAGTCCTTTCTTCTTCAAAGTTTCAGCTAGTGTGCTAGAGTCAGCAACTGCTTCAGCCTTGGTTCCAGCGAGAACTATATTAACATCATTTTTAACAGCTTCAAGCTCATTCAGTCCTGATTTTAAGAAGCTCGTAGCACCTTCTGACCCTGAGATATCACAGTCTTTACTGTCTGACTCTCTCACTACTTCCATATCCTCAGATGTAGGATCTTCTACTTCCACATTTGATATCTGCTGCTTCTTTCCAGCTGTACTAGTCTTTTCAACAACTGCTGGCGCCTCCACATTTATTTTTGTTCTACTTGTGGACTGTTTCAGAGCATCTAAATCTTGCAGGGCGAACTTGTTCTTGGTAGAACTTTTTTCTGGAACAGCGGTGCAGTCACTTCCCTTCTTTTCATCTGAAACTGCTATAAGAGTGAGACTAGCAGCACTCCTTCCAGAAGGTCTCCTCTCTTCTTTCATAACAAGAATTTCTTCTTGCGCTGAACTATCCAATGTCTCGGTGACTACATTGGCTTTAGCAGCACTCCTTTCAGAACGCCGTCGCTCTTCTTTTACCGCAGCAATTTCTTCTTTCACTGAACTGTCAGATATCTTGGTGACTACACTGTCTTTAGCAGCACTCCTTTCAGAATGTCTCCTCTCTTCTTTTACCACTGCGACTTCTTCTTGCACTGAACTGTCAAATATCTTGGTGACTACACTGGCTTTAGCAGCACTCCTTTCAGAACGTCTCCCCTCTTCTTTTACCACTGCAATTTCTTCTGGCACTGAACCGTCCAATATCTTGGTGTCTACATTGGCTTTAGCAGCATTCCTTCCAGAGCGTCTCCTCTCTTCTACTTTATTTTCAGCAATATCATTTTTAGCCGGTACAGAATCTTCGACTTGTTGAGCAAGCCCTTTTGATCTCTTCAATGCCTTCTGGGGTTCTTCTTTTGTACTTTTACCCCTTACCTTGTCATCATTAGCATCTAAATTTCTTTTTTCCTTTGCGGCTGCAACTTCATCAGTTCTTAATTTCTCCAAAGAAGGAACAACAGATTTGCGCCGATTACTTCTTTTGACAGGAGCTTCTCCCGGTTCTTCAAGTGTGATACCCACTTCAACAGTCCCTTGAGACTCAGTTGGCCTGTCCGTTTTACACCGAGTCTCCACTGAAGAAACGTTTCTTTTCAAGTTAGATTGGTTTCTTGCTGTCATGCCTCTATCAACCACTTTATTTTCAGCAATATCATCTTTCGCCAATACTGAATCTTCCACTTGTGTAGCAAGCCTTTTTGACCGCTTCAATGCCCTCGGGGGTTCGCCTTTTTTACCTTTATTCGCCATCTCGTCATCATTAACGTTTAAGTTTCTTTTCTCCTTTACAGCCACAGCCTCATCACTTCTCAATTTCTCCAAAGGAAAAATAGATTTGCGCCTATCGCTTCTTCTAAGAGGAACTTCAACCTGTTCATCAAGTTGAGGAACCACTTCTGATGTCGAAGCTTCTACAACCAAGTTAGACTGATTTCTAGTCCTGTCCCTAGTAACCATCTTATCTTTAGAAATATCATCAGTCAACCTTGCACCCTCCACCTTATTAGGTAGCCTTTTTGACCTCGTCAAAGCCATTTGAGGTGCCGCCTCCACCACCCTATTCTGCTGAGATCTTCTTGTGGTTGCTTTAACTTCATCATTGGCAGCTTGAACTGTGAATCTTGCACCCTCCGCCTTAGTAGCTTGCCTTTTTGACCTCTTCAAAGCCGTTTGGGATGCCTCCTCCACCACATTATTCTGCTGAGACCTTCTTGTGGTTACTTTAACTTCATTCTTGGCAGCTTCAACTGAAGATTCGACAAATTCTGTACAAAGCAGTTTTACATTTCTCTCAATAACTTCCTTACCCCTCGTTTGGTTCCTTTTGTTACTCACATCATCCTCAACTGATTTCAAGTTCCGAGACCTTGTTATCCGTTCTGCTGGCTTCTCCAAAACCTCATCCCTTACTTTAGCATCAACCTCATTTGGGACATGCGAGGTCTGAGTATGAGCAATCTTTTTCCTTCTCCCTCCTCTTTTCATCTCCTTGGCTTTCGTTTCAGCTTTCATGCACTCCATTATCTGATCATCACTAGCAAACGTGACTTTCTTGTCCCTCTTCTCTGCCCTATCAATTTCTTTTTCACTCGTACTTTTATCCAATTCTTCTGCACTCTTGTTAGCATTTATCTCACCTTTTACTCTTCTACTCGTCCTTAAACCTTCATTCACACCCTCATTTTCCTCCCTTCTTTCTTGTACTGATACTACATCTTTGTTCCTCAAAGATCTTCTCTTGTTCATTCCAACTTCATCCTCACTCTCATTCACTAAAAGTATGTTATCTTTTGTACGCCTTGTCCTTCCCTTTTTCTCACTAACACCATCTTCCGAATTCATACCCCGCGACCTCGTAACCCTAACTGGACTATCCAAGATGCCTATCTTTACACCATCGCTCCTAACGCTCAAGCTGTTATTGTGCAACATGGACTTCCTCCTCCCTCTACTTTTCACTTCAACCAATTTAGTGAACTCGAAAATTTCATCGTCAGGACTAAACTTCACTTTCTTTAGTGTCCTATCTACAACATCAGACTCTCTATCATCCACAGTCTCATCGAAAACCTTTAAACATGACCGCCCTTGAGTTAAGGGCTTTTCATCATTTACCTGCCCATAATCACACAAATTTAACCAACAACTCAAAATTTCTTTTTAAACTCAAAAAACAAAAAAGAATTACTCATTACCTTAAAAATTGAAGAAAGTTTGTTGGCCATTTCCAAGTTAGTTAAATTTGCAGGAATTCCATGTTTCTTGCATAGGGCTTGTAGTTCCTTCCTTTTCATATTATCAAAATCCATCTCTGCTATTTATTCATTAATCAACAATAAGGCAAAAAATTGAAACAGAAACAGCGAAATTCAAAGAAAAAAGAGCGAAAATTGGAAGGAAAATCATACCTGAGATTGAGAAATTGTCACGAATTGAACATGGGTTTTCAGTTTTCCTTATTTATTTTTTGAATTTTGGGTACTGTTAGAATTTAAGGAAACGATAAGGATTTGAAATTTGAATTTACTAGGCTTTCCCGCTTCTCAAGGCAATACGACACGACTTTTTGTTTAGAGGATGAGGAGGTCACGTGCAGAAAAGCGCGTTAGGGACTTTTGCGATGTCAGTTCTGGAGCGTCAAAATGGATAAGGAGCTTTCTTTTTTACTTTTTTCGATTGGATACGTGGAGCAAATCTAGTGGTTGGTGAGTGAGAAATATACAAACAGATTTGCAGAGTAAGCTTTATGTTTGAGATTTATTTCAAAGTTGCTGTGTATTTAAACCAAATTTAAGAGCCCGTTTGGACATAAGATTCTTTTCGAAAATTTTTCATTTTTTTTCAAAATCAATATTTGACCATAAAATCCTAAAGAGAAAATTTGAAAAATTCCAAAAAATAGTTTTTCAAAATTTTCACTCAGATCACTCACAAAATTTCAAAAATAACCCAAAATTATAGCACAATTCTAATTTTCAAATACCTTTTTCACTTGAAAAAAAAAATTATTTTTTTTAAATTTTACAATTCTTATGTCCAAACGCCCATTTAATAGGTAAAAATAAAAACAAAATTTAATAAATTCAGAAACGAACTCAAAGATATTTACCATGCCCTTACCTTTCCTAGATCAACATTCAACAACACCTTTTCATTTAATGCTCCCTCTCCTTCCAATTGGAAAGGCAAAATCTTGGATATTTTTTCCCCCAAGAAGCCAATTTCAATAATTAATTACTGGTCGTAATATTATGTGTTACAACTTACAAATATGCATAATTTGACAATTTAAGCCAAAATGTGTTGCAAAGTAAGGAAGTACTCACAATTACAGTAAATGTGCAATCTCCTCAATAACAAATGAAATTTTGACAACAGTTGGTTTTTACATGTAGAAAAGGGCCATTCAGTAGCATTATAATTATGCAATTTTTGTTCTTTCTTTAAGAAAAAAAGAAAGAAAGAATGGGTGTCATTCATTTAAAGTAACTCACATATACAACTGCTGTTTGACTATTACACATTCCCCAATGCGTCCTTTAAATGGCGACATGGCAATTAATTAAGACCTAAAATCTTCAATTTCGTTTTAAATTTTCCCGGAATCTCGATTGGAATTGAGTTAAAATCGGGCAGTAAATGTTTTTCGAGGGCTTTGATAACCGTAGGGTGTTCATGGTTCGGTGTGGATCCATTTTTCCCTAAAAAGAAATCAAATCAAATAAGTCGGTTCTTCAAATATCGAAACTAGGGGTGTCAATGGATATTCGAAAACCGACCGAATCGTACCGCACCGAACCGAACCGATGTTTAGGTTTTTTTCAAAAAAAAATCGTAGATTTTTATATAAATCTATAACCGCACTGATAATTAGGGTAGGCTTTTTATTTTATAAAAATAAATCGAAACAATACCGAAACGTATAGAATAAATTTTACATGTGGAAAATATATTTATATAGTAAGTTTAAAAATAATAATGCATTAAATTTTTCTTTGGGCCTTGGAATTATGAAAACTATTACAAGCCAACAAGTAATTAAACTCAAAATAAAACCTATTATGTTACTTCTACTTAAACTAAGTTGTTTCAAGTATCTTAGCAAGACACAAAATATTCTAACGATTATGAGTAGCAAGCTATAATGTATTGAATATGTTTCCTTTCATACAATTTAGATTTATCTTTTTGAATATTTAATCTTCTATAGACTTTATTCTTGAGTCCTAGCTTGGTTAATATCTTTCCACTCATTGATTTATGTTTTCTTTGACTTTGCTTGGTTTCTTTTACGCTGTTTTCGAATAGTTGATGGATTTATACTCTAGCCATCTTTCATTTTTTTTAATTCATCACCCTTTGAACAGTAAAAATGTCTAGAGAGTTTTATTACCTCTTATAAAAGAACATATGTTATTGCATTCTACTTCTACTAGTGATTTTTACATAATATTTAAAAAAATACCGAAAATTAACTGAACCGTACCGATACTGAAGAGAAACCGCCATGATTGGGACAGTTTCGAAAAGTCTAATTTTGATTGTACATAATAGAATAACCGAAAAATTGGTATGGTACTAATTTTATAAAATAACTGGCCGAACCGAACCATTGACACCCCTAATCGGAACCAAACCAAACTAATTAAGTCGATTTTTTATCGATTCTATTTTTGTAGGTTTTTTTGGTTATTTATCAGGTTTTTTCTTAAATATGAGACATACACTACCAAACACATATTCCGGCGACTACATTTTCAACGTAACACTATTAAACCAATTGCTCTTTGAGAAATCTATCGTTTACCAAGATATTTGATGATAATTGAATCAAATAGTGATGAATAATTTAAATACTCAATTAAAAATCAATTATTTTTAATATAAAATAAATTTTGTACTTAGCAAAAGAAAACTATCAATCAAACTAGAATGTAAAGGCAAATAATTAGATTATTATAATAGCAAAGAACTAGACTAAAAATACAAACGACTAATATGTGCCATAAAATTTTAGAAACTTTATGTGTGTGTGTGTGTGTGTGTGTGTGAGATACTAAATTTAAAAGCTACTTCTATAGTCGGTTTGGTTCATTTTTTCAGTTATTTTTTTATTAAAATCAAAACCGAACCACATTTGATTCGGTTTTAAAAATTCAAAAACCAAAACCAAACCAACCTAAAAGTAACTTGTTTTTTGGTTCGGTTTGGTTCGTATTTTCGTTTTGTATTCNATCGGGCCGAGATCGGACTCCGCTCATGATAGCGGTGGTAGTGTGAATGAATTCCGGAAAAAGGGAAAATGAGATTGTGATTGAAGTATATGTCTCAAATTAGGCAACCCAGCCGATCGGGTCGAGATTGGACTCCGCTCAAGATAGTGGTGGTATTGTGAACAATGATGATAAACTTTATGTGTGTGTGTGTGTGTGTGTGTGTGAGATACTAAATTTAAAAGCTACTTCTATAGTCGGTTTGGTTCATTTTTTCAGTTATTTTTTTATTAAAATCAAAACCGAACCACATTTGATCGGTTTTTAAAATTCAAAACCAAAACCAAACCAAACCTAAAAGTATTGTTTTTTTGGTCGGTTTGGTTCGATTTTCGTTTTGATTCGATTTTTTGGGGTTTTATGAAAACCCTTAAATGTATACTTTTCATCCAATTTGGTAGTAGTTTTATTGTGAAATCGAATTTATTCATAAAACGTGTGTTATGTAATGTTTGTGAACGGAGGCGGATCCAGGATTTGAAGGTTGCAGGTATCGTATTACTTTAGACTTTGACTTGATCTCTTCTGAGTTTCGGTTTGGTTATTCATCTTTTGGTACAAATCGATCAAATAAAATAATTTAAAAGCATAAAACTTCAATAATATAACTAATATCAACAAAAAATTAGTAATGTATTATTCATTTACAATTGTCTTCATTGAATTTTCATATTCTGGAGTTATGGTTTGACTAAAAGATGGGCAAATAGGACTAAACTCGCTATAGATACATATATAGATACTCAGAACAAAAACTTACTTAATAAACACTTGTTTTTTTGATAGAACACTAGAGACTATGAAATAGAAGCAAGAATATATATCGGGACAAGGTGGATGTGGCCCCTATTGAGGACAAGATGCGGGAAGTACGGCTTAGATGGTTTGGACATGTGAGGAGGAGAAGCACATATGCTCCAGTAAGGAGGTGTGAGAGGTTGACATTGGAGGGCCTTAGGAGAGGTAGAGGTAGGTCGAAGAAGAGTTTGGATGAGGTGATAGGCATGACACGGCACAACAACAGCTGACCGAGGACATGAACCGTGATAGGATGGTGTGGAGGTCGAAGATTAGGATAGTAGGTTAGGTAGTCTAGATTATTTATGTTGGTAGTGTTAGTACGTACTATCGCATTTGGTTGGTAGTAGGCTTGTTTGAATACCTGTCGCTTTTTTTACGTTTTGATCATCTTACTATCTTGTGGTGCATACTGCTTTTACATGATTTTTCGGTGTTGTCCCGTCTTATTTTCTTGTTATTATTGTGGTACCTACGCTTGCTTGAGCCGAGAGTCTATTGGAAACAACCTTTCTATCTCCACAAAGGTAGGGGTAATATTTGCGTACACACTACCCTTCCCAAATTTCACTATGTGAGATTATAGTGAGTATGTTATTATTGTAATATATAAAATTAAGAAAGTCCATCGGAACTCCCAAGGAAAAAAGAGTCAGCAGCAATTGAAGAAAAGGAAAAAAAAGAAGGAACAAAGAAAAGAATAAAAAAGGAGAACAATCTCCTGTAAGCAACAAAATAGAATTAGTTATAAGAAATGCAGTAGCCAGGGCTCGATCCCGCGCTCTAAGGGCGTAACATTAAGCCATGTGCCAGTGGCACCAAGAAGCCATTTGTACTCTAGGTGCCACTTTACTTATTTACTCAAATTTCTAAATATACATACATATACATATAGCGTCCTAATCGAGGTGTACATGTGGCGTGCCACCCCCTTCCTCCTTAGTAGAATCGCTCTGTATACGGTCAAAATCGGGCTCGACCTTTTTATGATTAATAGAGACCGGGGGTGACATGCCAAGATCCAACACCATGTCATACCGTACCGTGATATGAAGTTAGATTGCCAAGCCCGAGATCCTGAGACCGATTAAGATCGAGACCGACCAAAATCAAGACCGGCCGAGATGGAGATCGACAAAGATTGGGATCAAATAACATGGAGACCGAGAGAAGCTTACTGAGTCGAATAACGAAAAGATGAAATATTCTCAATCGGGCGAGGATCATGGCGTAAATCCCGGCATGTATCAAGAAGTGGTGATTAATTAGCCAATCATGGGATTTCTTACTGTATTTAGGATTGTACCAAGAATAGGATTCCTCTAATATATAAAGGGGGTCTAACCATTTGTAAAGGGCATCACATTCACTTTACATAAAGCAATATACTACTACTTTCTTGAGCTCTCAATATTTTTGTGACTTTGTTCATATTTTCTGGTGGATTATTCATTCGATTCGAGGGCAAACTAGCTCAAGGATCAAAGTTATACGTTTTATTTGATTTGTTTTATTTACATTTGCAGTTAATTTCAGTATCGACTTACAATTTCTCACAATTTGTGCTAAGTAAATCACGTGTCCTCAAAACCACAGTATAAATTCAATTGTTATCCGTTTTTAGGGTAAACAGTTTGGCGCCCACCGTGGGGCTAAGGATAATAGTGATTGCTTAGTACAAATTTTCGTAACACACACTATTTCACGCTTGCTCTTTGAAGTGTCTTGGATTATAAGATTAAAAGATGTCAACCTCTCGATCAGCACCTTAACACATTGACAATGATCTCAGCCGCCACGGCGAGAATTAGAACATTGCACCAGGAAACGTTCCGGCTATAGATCCAATCGACGTCAGCTCGCATGTAGCCATTAATAGAAATTTGGTCGCCGATCATGAAAGCAGCGTTCGTGCATCAACTACCCAGAATGCACACGGCGGTGAAATCAGCCTGTGGGTAATCTTCAAAATGTTGCAAGCCCAACAGGAAGCAATAGCTCAATTCCAAAATCAGAATCACACGTCGAGCAGGGTCGAACCCAAGCCATCCCAGGAAATCATACATAGGGTCGAATTGGCTTCGAAGAGTTCGAGCAGAAGGAATCGGAGACCAACCCTTCTATCAGATGCTCGAAGAACTAGCAAAGTGAATCGAGACAGGGGAAAAGAAGATCGAGGAAAATGATAAGAAGGTAGAAACTTATAATTCCAGGGTCGACGAGATCCCGGGGGCTCCACCAATATTGAAAGGTCCAGATTCCAAAAAGTTTGTACAAAAACCTTCCCCCCCCCCCAGTGCAGCTCCGAAGCCGATCCCCAAGAAGTTCCGTATGCCTGAGATTCCTAAATATAACGGGACGACTGATCCAAACGAACACGTCACCTCCTACACGTATGCTATCAAAGGAAATGACTTGGAAGATGACGAGATAGAATCCGTCTTGTTGAAAAAATCCATGGAGACTTTATCGAAGGGTGCTATGATACGGTATCATAATTTACCGCCTAATTCTATTGACTCGTTTGTTATGCTTGCAGATTCCTTTATAAAGGCACACGTTGGGGCCATTAAGGTCGCAACAAGAAAGTCGGACCCTTTCAAGGTAAGGCAGAAGGACAACGAGATGCTCAGGGAATTCGTATCTCGATTCCATATGGAATGAATCGATTTGCCACCGGTCACCGACGATTGGCCGTTCAAGCTTTCACTCAAGGTCTTAACATTCGAAGTTCAGTAGCTTCCTAGCAGTTGAAGCAGAATTTGATCGAATACCAGTTGTCACTTGGGCCGATGTACACAATTGGTATCAATCGAAGATCAGGGTCAAGGATGATCAACTAGGGGCTCCTTCGGTCCGTTTATCCCAACAAGCCCGCGGATAGAATCAAGAGAGATATCGACCGAGAACCGAGGTCAAAAAGAGATCGATATTGATCTATAATGGGGACCGTAGAGATAGCGGGACTGGGCGAAATTCTACATGGAATGAGAGAGGAAATAATTGAGGTCAAAGTTCACGGGGACTTGGTGCTGAGGAAGGTTATCGACAAGGAGCGGCACGAAGCTTTGGATCTTAAAGCACGCGTTGCACTCTTTTTCCCTTAAACCGTTTTTGTCCCAATTGGTTTTTTCGACAAGGTTTTTAATGAGGCAACAACGGATCGTGCTAACTTAGAATCCAAGGTCGGCCACGAATCGGTGTCAAAGACAACATTTAATAGTATCTGAGGTTCCCTACAATAAACCTCAAATACTGGGGGGGGCATTACTTCATAATGACGGGGTCTCGATAAGGCCAAACGGTCGAACGAACCGTGCGCACTTAGGTTGTTCGAGCGCTAGCTCAAAACATGTACGCATGTGTAATCATTTTTCCCAAGAATAAAGAGAAGTATTTTTCCTTTCAATTATCTCATATTTTAGAATAAAGTTTTTCTACTTTAACATTCCATGCTTTCAATCTATTATGGGAACGAGCTTAAGGGCCGATCATAACCAGAGTTCGGATATTCACCCCTACACTCAGGGACTGCCGTCTGAAAAATAAAACTCGAACATATCAAACTGTTGAGCGTCGAGGGCATAATACCTTTTAGGCAACCCTCAAATTTTAAAAGTCGCGACCATTCCCACTCGAGGACTGTTATCTTAGGCACGCCTGGATAACTCGGGGAAGCAAGCTCACTGGGCTACACCCGAACCAAAAGGCTACGACCAGTTTAACACGGCTCGGAGACGTCTGAAACCCGTAACAAAATGGTCTCGAAAAAGACACAAAAGAAAGTAAAAATACAAAGGCCTAAGGGCTATTTTTACTTCAAGTTCGAGAAATCATTCTCACTCGACTACAAAGCCCAAGGGCTATCTTAACCTGAGTTTTAGCAAATTCTCACTCGAGGACTTCTATCGAGCCCAAGGGCCACCTTATTTCAAGTTAGAGCAAGTCCTCACTCGACTATAAAGCCTAAGGGATACTTTTACTTCGAGTTCGAGCATGTCCTCACTCGACTACAAAGCCCAAGGGCTATCTTAACCCGAGTTCGAGCAAATTCTCATTCGGGGACTATCTATCGAGCCTAGGGGCCACCCTATTTAGAGTTAGAGCAAGTCCTCACTCGACTATAAAGCCTAAAGGATACTTTTACTTCGATTCGAGCAAGTCCTCACATTACAAGGCCCAAGGGCTACCTTATCTCGAGTTCGAGCAAATCTTCACTCGACGATAAAGCCTAAGGGCTACTTTTACTTCGAGTTCGAGCAAGTCCTCACTCGACTACAAAGCCCAAGGGCTACCTTATCCCGAGTTCGAGCAAATTCTCACTCGGGGACTATCTTTCGAGCCCAAGGGCTACCTTATTTCGAGTTAGAGCAAGTCCTCACTCGACTATAAAGCCTAAGGAATACTTTTACTTCGAGATCGAGCAAGTCCTCACTCGATCATAAAGCCTAAGGGCTACCTTCACTTCGAGTTCGAGCAAGTCCTCACTCGACTACAAAGCCTAAGGGCTAGCTTAACCCGAGTTCGAGCAAATTCTCACTCGGGGACTACCTATCAAGCCCAAAGGCTACCTTATCTCGAGTTCGACCAAGTCCTCTCTCGACCATAAAGCCTAAGGGCTACCTTTACTTCGAGTTCGAGCAAATCCTTACTCGACCGTTAAGCCTAAAAGCTACTCAAACTCAAGTTCAAATGGTCATTCGGGGTCCATCGATCAGAAACGGTCGAGGGCAGTACTTATTATCGGTCCTTACCATCTCAAACTTTGGACCTTCAAAAACAATTTCATAATTTTATGCTAAGGCACTTTGACCCGTATAAAAAGATAACAAATTCAGAACCCACGGAAGGGAAAAAGTTCTATATATTCATCAAAACCTTTTAACAAGGGCAACATGGCCCAATGGAAGTTCTTTACAAAAGGCCAAAGCGGCCTCGACAGAAATACAAAAACTAACTAAAAGCCTAAGTGTCCTGGTTATCTCCGGGAGTGGCGTCTCCGCCCTCAGGGTCTTCTGCACTTTTAGATTCGCTCAAGCTTTCGGATTTGTCGTTGTCATCGGGATAAGCTAATTTCTCAAGCTCAGCTTCAAGCTTCTTAGCGCCCTCGATCTCGGTCGAAAGATCAAAGCCCCGAGCATGGACTTCTTCAAGGGTCTCCCTTCGAGATTGACCCTTGGCGTGCTCGACAACCATCTCTGCTCGAATCTGAGCGGCCTCGACAACCTTCTTTCCCTGAACCTGAGTAGCTTTGGCGTCAGCCCGGTAGATAGCCACCACTATATCACCATTGGCCTTGGTCGCTTCGACCTCCGATTTGGCCACTTTGAGCTCTCTGACCAGCTTCTCCCGATCAGAAATTGTAGAACCCAACTGAGACTGGAGCTCCTCGATTTTCTTGGCTTGCGCCAAGGTTTTTCCTTTATATTTCGGAGCTGAACTTCAGTCGAGGCCAGCTGGGCCAGGGCAGTCTCCTCTTCTGAGGCTAATCGATCCATGATCTTTTTCCATACTTCGGCCTCAGTCTTTACAGTCTCTACCTCTTCACGGAGCTGCCCGATTATATTAATCTTTTGGTGGACCTCCGGGTTCAGATCGTTAGTCACAATACTCGATTCGTCTTTAGTAACTTCAAAGATTCTATTTACCTGCTCGACCAGATCGGCATGTTCTTTTTGGGCCGCCTCTAAATCAGCTCGAAGGCTCTTAACCTCCATTTCTCTTTGCTAACTAAGAAGTTTGAAGGCATCCTTCTTCTCGGTGAGACCCCGGAGCTCGGCCTCATACCGGCTCAACTCCTCTCGGATCGGAGGAAGGCCTCATGATGAAGCACCAAAGCTTGCAAAAAATGGAAAAGGAAATTATATAAAAAACATAAGTATAGAACCTGAAATTGTCAAAGGTATCTAAGGGTACCTGATTCAACGCCTGTTGAGCTTCGTTTAACAGGCAGGGCATCTCCACTTCGTCCATCTTAGCCTGGTCCTCTTCGGTTACCAAACACCGAAGGTAGCTAACCACCCCCACGGGGGAAGAAAGGACCCGAGCATCCTCCGGGACCAAGATGATAATTGATCGCTTACGCCCGGGATCAACACTTGGGGCTGGAAACCGAGTAGTCAGTTTAAGGCTCGAGAAAGCCTCGCTCAAGCTCTTCTTCGGTATCTCCAAGTCACCCAGACCGGTGACATCTTCCATTGCGACAAAATAGCCACGGAACGGGTCTTCTGCACTATGGGCCCCTTCATCATGGCAAGTCTCCGCCGCCTGAGCATCCTTAATCATCGACTCAGTGAATGAAGGAAGCGAGGGGTAATCTCCGATTTCTATCGCCCCAGGAAAATCTTTTGGGGCACCGACTTCACCTCGGGAAGCCTCGAGCCCGGTCTTTGCACCAGCATCAACCGCCTCCTCGATGACATTCTCACCTCGAGGCGAAGCATCTTCTGGCTCGGGGACTTCGATCGAAGTTTCCCCCTCAATCTCATCAATTCGAGGTAGAGCAGTTTCAACTCCCACCGGCTTAGTAGTTCTTCGAATTTCGGTGCCAGCTCGCGCGCGGGCCACCAGCCCGGAGTCTTCTCTTTCTTCTTCTTCTTCAACCTCATCCCTTAGCCGTTGGACTGACTCCATAGATAAAGGGATGATTTACCCTTGGGTTTACGGGCTGCCTTTTTTTTTTTGGGTTTCTACCCCTCAGAGTTCGTGGAATTCGAAGACCTTTTCCTCTTTTTCTCCGACTTCAGAGCAGATGGTTGGACTTCTTTATCACCAGACGGGGGCCTCATAATCACATCCTTCCCGAGACCTACAAACGAAAAGAAATGAATAAGCCCGGGAAAGTATTCGAACCGTGGTCAAATTGCCAAGTCAGGAAGAAAAATTTACCATGACTACTAGCCTCCGATCGACCTTTCGCCAAATCGCGCCATGCGCGCTCAGCATGTGTCGACTTCGATATTAGGCTCCTGACCCAGTCCTCGAGTTGAGGAATCGCACCCGGCATCTAGGCAACGACTGCATCAAGTAAAATGCAGATAAGAAAGGGTGAAAAGACGAAGACAATATGTGAGCACGTGATTTTTGCCCTATATGAATTACTCCCACAAATTCAAAACAAAATAATTTTTCCATCATTTGTAATTTTGTGGATTTTTGTCGCATTTTCTGTCAATTGTTTGCATTTGTCTGTGCACGTTTATTTTACTTAATCAATAAAAAATACAAAAATATATTGCATGTGCATTTAGGGTTTGACTTTGCATTCTTAACAATTAATTAAGTTGTTCCATAAAACGGAAAATCACAAAAAAATAGTTTGATTGGCACTTTTTAATTTTAATTTTGATTTTTTGAGTGTTTTTCTTTTTATCTGTTTTGTTTTAAATTATGATAATTATTATTTAGGTTTAATTAGTATTTTTTTAGGTTAATTAGGTTTTAGGAATTAATTTAGGATTTTATTTGGAAAAAAAGAGGATTTGAATTTGAAAAAAGAAAAAAAGAAAGAAAAAAAGAGAAGGATTAGAGGGATTTGATTTTGGGCCTATTTTAATTAAAACACCCCAGCCCAGATGCAATTACCCCAAAATCCGCCCAGTCCAACCCTTAACCCGGTCTGCCCCATGTAGCTAAGATCGGAAGGAAGACGTAGTTCGAGCTCATAAGGTTTCAGTCAATCATGGCCCTCTATTTCATCTCATCTAATGGCTGTAAACACTTCCACCATTTAGCATAACATTGTCCGAATTCCCTCAATTGAACCTAAGACTAAACGAATCTCTTCTCCCATCTCCCTCACCAAATGACGCCGCCCTTGAGCGAATCAGCCATAATCGCCGGCGAATTAGCTCCAATCACCACCATAATATGGTCATGCAATCACCACCCCTTCCTGCACCCTAATCCATCACCATTTTTTCCAAAACCCCCGTCAAATCGGACTGTTTTCAAATCTGAGATTGAAGGAGTAGAAAGTCTCTCGAGTCCTCGAGTTCTGATGAACAGCTGGGTTCGAAACGAGTGTTGCTCATTTGCTCTCAAAGGGAACACACGACTAATACTAGTTTCGAGCCGAGTCGGAATCGTTTGAAGTCTATCAAGCTTTGTGGCCGTCGAGGTATTCGTCTTGTTCCGACTCTTTTCGTCTGCTTCAGGTTCTAACCAGCCCCCTTCCATTCTTTCCCTTCTTATTATAGTTAATGTTTAAGGCTTCGATTTTGATTTTCATTTATTCTTTAGCCTTAGTTTGATTCTGAAATCAGTAAGATGGATTAGCATTCTAGTAGTATAAGGTTAATTAGTCGTTTATTTGCTAAAAATTATTTTTCGAGCTTCTCAGTAAATTCTTTTTGTTTTTGCTGAATTCAGTAGCTTGGTCCGTTTGGTAGAGTTCTATTGTGTTCAGAGTTTGAGAACTCTTTTGGTTTGGGCTGTCTATACTGGCTCATGGTTTGGGCTTGGGCTTGGATTTAATTCAGCATTGGGTCAGTTTTGACCCATTTTAGGTTTTGGTTTCAGCTGTAATTTCAGGGGTTGTGAGGGATAGTTTTGAAAATTGGGGGGCAGGGAATCTTTGGTAACAGATTTGGAAACTTCTAGGGTAGGGTTCAATTTCATATTTTGGTTTTTGAGTAACTAGCTTGGAAAACAAGTCAATAAATGGGGGGTCTCTAAGTTAAAAAACAGATTTTAAAAGGGACCTAAGGGGTGAAATGAGAAAAAAAGTCTGCCCTATTTGGTTTGCCTATAAAGGCTCTTAAACTTGGCATTGAAGTCAGAGAATGAGGAGCTGAAATACAGAGAGAATAAACTTGAGAGAGGGGGAGAGATATAGAGAGAAAAAGATCAAAAAAAGCTAGATAGTTCTACTGTTCTATAGGAATTCAGAGATAAAAGTTTTCAGAAAAGAAAAATAAAAAAAAAACTAGAAATCCTGATGAATAACACTGTTCTATTGAAATATGTTTGGTGATCTTTTGGAGTTTCTCTGATTCTGAAGTAGTTTTGATTGGCTGAATTCACAAGGGTTTGAAATTGAGTCTAGTTTGAAGTTGCTAGGTATTTGGTTAATTAAAACTGGGTTTCAGACAATCATACATGATTTCTGGGCTTTAAATTGGTGTTGTTTCCTCTTTATTGGCTCTGTTGCTTTACTGTTTCAAAATTCTGGTCTAAGCTGATTTGCTGAAGTATTGTTCTGTTGCTGCTCCTGTTTCCTCACTCTTCTTTCTCCTTTTAACCTCCAGGTATTATATCTTGAGCTCTATTAAACATGTGAAGTCAGATTTGATGTATGAAATAAAGATTGGGATTCAGACCATGGCTTCAACCAGTGCTGTGCTTCGTTTATTCGATATTGTATTGTAGTCATTTTATTTCTTAGTTAGTTTCTATGTGATTTAAGGATTATTCACCATTTGCTGTAGTAAGAGTTTATTTAAGCCATGAAAGGCATGTCTGTGTTTGAGCTCTGCTGAAACTTATGGGTGTTTGATCCGTGAATATTCCATGTAAAAATGTGGATCAGCTGAATCCATGTGAATTTGTTGAGCTAGGAACTGTTCAGGGCATCAGTTGTTCATTTCCTGTTTGGTTTTTCGATTCGAGTCATGATAAGAATTAGCTGCGTTTCCATGATGGGATTGTTAGTAAGTTCATACTGGTATGTATATGATAGGCTGGAAAATGCATTTAGTGTAAGGTGAATTCAGCCTCTTAGTGTTTACTAGATCAGTTCGCATAATTGCTATTGTGATTAGTTCGGAGTGTTTCCTGGTTGCTTGGCTGTTCAATCCTCTTTGAAGCAATTAATTTTGGAAGCTAAGTGTACGGCTATGTGTATATTTTCCTGGATTTTAATTGATTGGCATATGTGCAGTTTCTGGGTTAATTGCTAAATAGGCATTCATGGTCGTTTGAATTAAGTCTGGGCTAAGTCCTGTGTTTTAAATCAACTTGGGATTGTTCAAATCTTGTGCTTGGGATGCCGTTTGGGCAGCAGCAGGATTCGATCCTGGGTTCCTTGTTTGAAGCCGGCGCTGGTTGGAGCGTTTGGGCCCTTTGGGCCTGAATGTTATCGAGGTTTTTGTTTAAGTTCAAGGCAGCCTCTTTGTATCTGGCAGCCTAATAATTGAGAGACTTGGGCCCGAGTTTTATACAAAGTCTCTTATTTAGCCTATATGAGCATTAAAGTTAAAAAGGCTAAGGATCTAGAATCAATTAAGCGAGGTGTGCCACATTCAGCAAATGTAGTTATGGCCCTCAACAATGTAGTTTGAAATTTCCTTTAAAATCAGAATAGAGGTGTGCCGAGCCTAACAAAATTTCAAATGCTTGGCCCTCTTTAATTATTTGTTCAAATCCTTAGAATTCGAAGCGTGCCATTAGCGAACTTTCCATGGCCCTCGCAAAGATAATAACATGCTAGCTGCTTTAGGCGCGTATTTTAAATAATTTTACCTTCCTAAATACGGGTGCACATTTATGTGACCCAAATCCAAATCCCAACGAAGTCGAAATGTGTCAAAAATCGCGGGTGCATTTATGTGACGCGGTTCGAGACGTGTTTTCACGACGTTGCAATTCTCTTAAACTAATAATAATAAAAGCGGTTCAAAGTTAAAAGCATATAGATTAAAACATGTGCTAAAATCAAACAAATAAGCCAAATATGACAGTTGAGCGACCGTGCTAGAACCACGGAACCCGGGAATGCCTAACATCTTCTCCCGGGTTAACAGAATTCCTTACTCGGATTTCTGGTTGCGGACTGTTAACAGAGTCATGATTTCCTCGGTTCGAGATTCAACCGGCGACTTGGGACACCATTAATCTCCCAAGTGGCGACTCTGAATTTTAATAATAAATCCCGTTCCGATTGTCCTTTAAGTGAAAAAACTCCTTTTATTATACCCTTTCGCGGGCGTAGTAAAAAAGGAGGTGTGATACAATAAATAGGAGTTAAGGAAGGAATTATACTTACGTTTCATATTCCATTTCTCAGGAAATGGCATACTCTCGGCTGGGATCAAGTCTGAGGCCTTCACTCGAACAAATCGGCCCATCCAACCCTGGTCTTTGTCCTCATCTATGCTCGAGAAAGGTTCCCCGGTTGCTCGACGTTGAAGCTTTATTAGTCCCCTCGATAGAGTCGGGGGCTATATAGGCGTATGGGGTGGTCGAGGGTGAAGGGAAGCCCATCGACTTTGCTTGAGAAGAAACGAAGTAATATCACTATCCTCTAGAAAGAGGGATGAATCCGATCGAGGGTAACCTCGTATTTCTTGCAGAAATCTATGATGATCGGATCCAAGGGACCCTACGTGAAGGGGTAAGTGTAAACACTTAAGAACCCTTTCACGTGGGTGGTGATTGCTTCTTCTGGAGCAGGCACCACCATGTGTTTTTTACCCCAGTTGCAATCTTTTTTAACCTGGGAGAGGAGTTTCTCGGTTATCGAACATATACACCTCGATACCGGTTCACATCGGTCCGGCACCGAGGAAGTCTTTTCAACCTTGAAATCAGAATCGAGGATACACCCCCGGGAAAAAAACTCTTCAGGGCGTGGCTCCGCCACCAGTTCCTCACCGACCGACCGTGACGATGAAGCAGTCTCCTTTTGTGAAACGGTTTTGAAGTCTTAGCCATTTCTACTTTTAAGAGTGAACAAGAAGGGGACGGAAGAGGAGCGCTTGATATTTTGTGATGAAACGAGTGAAGAAATTCAGGGATCTGAGAATACAAAGCTTTGAGGAAGGCAAAGGGTTTTGAAGATTAGAGTAAAGATGATTTGAAAGTAAAGTTTGAAAAGTTAGGAAGAAGGATATTTATAATTTCTCAGTGACGGTTCAAAGCTTGTAATGGCCGACCATCGACTGACGCGCATTAAATGCTTGGGGAACCGTACCAACGAGACGTTTCAGTTACCTTTGTTACTTACGTCATGATGCTTATGTCATGATATATCGAGGTGAAGTTCGATAGCTCAAATCGTTTTTTGTCATTACTCTCTAAAAAACGAGGGGACTATCTGTATACAGTCAAAATCGGGCTCGACCATTTTATGATTAATCGAGACCGGGGTGACAGGCCAAGATCCGACCCCATGTCGTATCGGACTGTGATACGAAGTTAGATTGCCAAGCCCGAGATCCTGAGACCGATTAAGATCGAGACCGACCAAAACTAAGACCGACCGAGATGGAGATCGACGAAGATCGGGATCGAATAAGATAGAGATCGAGGGAAGCTTACTGGGTCGAATAACGGAAAGACGAAATATCCGCAATAAGCCGAGGATCACAGCGTAAATCCCCGCACGTATCAAGAAGAGGCCGATTAATTAGCCAATCATGGGATTTCTTATTGTATTTAGGATTGTACCAGGAATATGATTCTCCTAATATATAAAGGGGGTCTAACCATTTTGTAAAGGGCATCACATTCACGTTACATAAAGGAATATACTACTACTTTCTTAAGCTCTCAATATTTTTGTGACTATGTTCATCTTTTCTGGTGGATTATTCATTCGATTCGAGGGCAAACTAGTTCAAGGATCAAAGCTATACGTTTTATTTGGTTTGCTTTATTTATATTTGCAGTTAATTTCAGTATCGACTGACATCTTCTCTCAATTTATGCTAAGTAATCACGTGTCCTTAAAACCATATTACAAATTCTATTGTTATGTTGTGATAACATGTTATATGATGTTTGTCAAAATTTTATACGAAAATGTAAAATGAATTAGGCTACTACGTATTTGAAACTTTGATCTTCTCTCCAAAATCAATTCTCGGAATTCCGTGAATTGCCGTCTTCATGCATGTTAGACATATTTTTCTTTAGCACATCATTCTCTTTCCCTTTTTTAGGAACTCTTTCAATTTATTTGAACTTATTTGACTAGTACAGAATTTAAAGAGAAAAAATTTAAAATTTGTGATTTAAAACAATTTATATATATATATATAAATTATTTCATTAAGGTTAAAAAATTAAAATTAAACTATTTTTAAATTTAGAAAGAATTCATTCTTTAAAAAGGAATATGTTCATCATTTTTTGAACGAGAATGGAGTACGATTTTTCGTAATCCTTTGTACTTCTGTAGCTTCATCCACATCCAGAAGCCATCACTGAATTACTTTCCTGCCAACTCCAAAATTAGGAGCAAAGAGCTTAATATACTTTTAAATTCCTTCACTGTCCAGTTTACTATTGACACTTGATTAATTGAAATATTCATAAAAAATTATAGCAAAATAGAGTGTTAGATATATGAAAGAAGAAGAAAATAATACTCCAATAGAAGGGGGAAGTCAGAAATCTCGTGTGGAAAGTGCCGCTCACTGCATCTTGCGATGCTGCGTTTGCACGTATGCTAAGATCTCATCATTCTTTCCCCATTGATTTGAACAAAATTAGAAGGAAAAAATGTATCCTCTATAAATCCAAAATGAAAAACGAATAGGAAATATATTAGCAGCAGCTGCTGCTGTGATAAGAAAGAGGTGAATGTAGGGTATTTAATAGAGGACACTGTCGGCGATGCTTTGATACTTCACGACTCCTCATTTGTTGCCCTAATGCAACTGATGATTCTCTGCTACGCATCTGCACCCTAATATCAGTGGATCCCCAAAGTCATACCGCTGACGAGCAGTAACCTATAATTTGTGTTTATAAGTAAACAAATTTAACATATTAGGTAAGATTGTTTTCCACAAATTGACAATTTCGTAACACTACAACTTTATTGCATATAATAGGGGTAAGCTTCAACCAACTTACACTCTATAAATTTTGTCCTCAATTATTCTAAGGGGATATCCAACTACTCAAGAGATTGCAATTTCAATCCAAATTGTAGTATTATGAGTTCGTAATTTCGTGATATTTTTGTCACCTTGTTAATTAGGAAAAATAGTTGACGTTAAATTTTGGAGTATACTATAGTCATGCGAAAAATAAATAGCGAGTACTTACAAGTGTCTTTTACTGTTAAACAATTAAGGACCCGTTTGGCCATAAATTTTGCCAAAATTTATTTATTTGTTTATTTTTTGCAAATACATGTTTGTTCATAAATTTTATCCATATTTTGGCAAATTCCCAAAACTCAAATCCTAAAATTTGCCCCAAACTTTTATATTTTATGAAAGAGCCTACCATTTATTATTTTGTAATAACGTTGTTTTATCTTCTCGGTTATCTGATAGTGTATTATGTAGTTCATTATAAAATAATAATTTTGCACCAAATTTATTTATGTTTAGGATTATGGTTTGCGATAATATAATGAATATTATTGATGAAGGTACTATTGATATTTGTGATAATTTTTAGAACTTTTGGGTGTAAGTATTGTTTCATGTTTTTTCAAAAAAACAAGTGAAATATATTTTGAAAACTGATGTCCAAACACATTTTCATCTTCAAATCAAACTTCACCTAAATCAGATTTTTCAAAATAAACTTGAAAATCTGTGCCCAAATGCTAGCTAAAATTATTATCAAATGTTAAAAAGAGTTCTTGTAATGTCCGGGTACAGTAATTGGCTTCTACCTTTAATATGTGCGAGTACTTGTATTATGTTATGCTAATTGTCTTAAAGTGTTTTGCCACCGAGTTTTTGTGAATTGGGTTATCTTGAGGTAACTTTCCACATCCGATTTGCATGGGTTTCATATTTAGGCTATGGGTAACACGAATAACAACTTATTAGTTGTTAGATTTATGGAAGTATTTAGAAGGGGTTTTAACATCGTATATCCCTCTATAAATCTCTTTACTCATTATGTCTTAATTATGAAAGTTACATTGTATACCTATAAAGAAATTACATCGTATATCTTGATAGAGAATCTTATGTGTATAACAACCACTATTAATAAGGGGATAATATCCCTTAAATGCAGCCTTAATTATTGAAATGTGTACTCAATGAATTTTTAGATTCACATCTCCCATAATTAAACCATATTCTTATTTTCCATCAGAACTTCATTTTTTATATTGTATGCTCTATACTTTCAAATCTTCCCATATATTTTGAACATACTACAATATTCTAATTTGAACTACAATTCAAATCGAATATATCACAATATTCTAATGACAAGTACGCTATCTAAACCAAACATATCACAGTATTCTAATTTAGTATATTACTCAAACTAAATATACCATAATATATTTTTAATTTATAATACATTATTCAAATACTATAATATTTTAATTTGGAATACAACATTCAAACTAAATGTACCATAATATTCTAATTTGGAATACAGTATTCAAACAGAACATACTATAATATTCTAATTTGGAATACAATACTCAAACAATATTTTAATTTGGAATACAATATATAAACCAAATATTTTACAATTTTTTAATTTGAAAAAATCTGGTTTGAATACTGTATTCCAAATTAGAATATTATGGTGTGTTTGATTTGAATATTGTATTCCAAATTAGATTATTGTGTTATGTTTGATTTGAATATTCCAAATTGGATTATCATCGTTGTTTGATTTGCATAATGTATTTTTCATTAGGATATTGTGGTGTATTGGTTTGAATAACATATTCTAATATTTTATTTTAGTTTATATATTATATCCCAAATTAGAACATTGTCACGTTATTTTGTTTTTCTTTTGATTACATAGATGAAAGAGAAGAAAAAGATTATGGAGGACTTCATAGAGAAATTTCTCCGGTGGACGTTGGTGAACATGTATAATTCCAATTACTTAAAACGTGGGATGATGGAGTGTTTTAAGGGATTTATTAAGTTGGAATGAGAGATAATTTAGTTCCTTAAAATGTGAGATTTATTTAATGGCATATAATGATATTAAAAGTTTAAAAAGTAATAAACTTTTATAAAATAGGTATACAAGGTAAAATAAATATTTCAAAGGTATATGGAGTTAACTAGCATTTCCAGTGGGCATAAGGTGTAGATTACTCTATTTAGAATGACTTAAAATCCTAGAATGCTTATAGCCTGTTTGGTCAAGCTTCAAAAATCAGCTTATTCTGAGAAGTGTTAGTGCTTTTCTCAAAAGTACTTTTGGTGATAATCAATTTGTGTTTGACTAATTAATTTGAAAAGCACTTCTAAACAGTAACTAGTGTTTGGCCACACTTTTATTAAGTACTTCTAAGTGTATGTTTATCAAAATTAGTTTTCAAAAAAGTATTTCTGGGGAGAAACTACAATTTTCTACTTCTCCAAAATTGCTTCTGCTTCTACTCAAAAGCATTTTTTTGGTTCTAAAATCTTAGCTAAACACTTGACTTTGAAAATAAACTACTTTATTGAAGAAAAAAAGTGCTTTTAAATGTAAAGAAGCTTGGCCAAACAGGCGATTATGCGAAGGATTTGGTGGCTGGAATTGATAACATATGGCTAGAATTTATCTGGGTAACCTTGTACTAATGTTAGATTATCGAAATACTGTCCTGGGTGACTTGAATTGAGATGAGGCATCGTAATTGAGATTCAAGAGTTAGTCTTAAGAACCCAAACTAGTTTGAGTCCCTTTCTATAGGCAAATGGATAAATCAAATTCTTCTTAGCCCGACTTGGCAACCTTTTCTTCCCTAGAACAAAATTTTTGTTCCTTAGACTTTCTGTTTCTTTTGCTACACATTCACTCGTATAGTGTTCAGTATTACCACAATGAGTGCAAATCTTATTCTCAGAAAGTGTGAGGTACATGCTCCCATTTAGGTGCAGAGTTCCCAAAGCCAGGTCCCCTTCTGTTGCTACTATGGTATTCTTTTAGCCATGAAAGTGCATCGAAGGACCTGTTCCATTTACATATCCTATCAAGCTCATGCTTAACCTTTGTCAAGTCCTCTTTCAAAACTCTTACTAGTTCATCCATTTTGTATAACTCATCTTTTACCTTTCCTAAATCTTCTTCTAGTGTGAGTTGTGTGACACTAGCTATTTCTTTACCTGTTCCTAACTTCAATTTCAGATTTTCATATCTAAGTTCTAAGACAGTTGTATCAAGTGCATGAACCTGATTCTTCAAAACACTATTTTCCTTTTCAGTTTTACAAGCTTTTACTTTCAGGTTTTTGCATTCTACTTTTGAAAAGTTACACTCTTTTTACAGCTGTTCTTTTTCAAAACTTATATTTTTAGATTCATCAATTAAAGTTAGTAACAATTCTGATAGTCTGTCTTTAGAAATGAATTTAATTTTATCCTTTAGGTTCAAAAAACTTATCTCAAGTTCTTTATCAAGTTCATCTTTAGATTCTCCAATTGCCATAAGAGCTCCTTCAGCACTATCATAGTGTTCTCATCTAAACTATCTTCCCAAGTAGCAACCATTACTTTGGATGGCCCTTTTGTTGTAGTTTTTCTTATCATGAACATGTTCCTTCTTCCTATTTCTTCTATTAGATCTCTCATTTTTTCACTCGACTTCCCACATAGGACAGTTCTTGATCATGTGGTCTTGTTTACCACATTTGAAGCACCCATCGATCATCTCCAATTGATCTCTTATCCTCTCCTTCCACCAAGAATAGTAATGACCAAGAATGGTGGCATAGTGGTGGATTGCTCTTTACAGTTTCCAGGTAGTGCACTCATCTTGATCTTTTCCTAAGATGTTAGCCTCTTCAAGGATAATCTGCTATGATACCAATTGATATTTTATACTTCAATACCACACAACAAGGGAGGTGATTTGTGTGGTGTTCAATTTTTGCGTGCACTGGATTATAGAAGGACTTGGTTCTTTTATGTGTTCCTCTATAGTTGCGGAATAAGTAATGCAAAAGTAAAGAACACAAGTATTTTACGTGGAAAACACCCGGCTCAAAAGGTGAAAAAAATACGAAATACTTGCCTGTAGGATTTTTCGAACACTTCACTACAACTCTGAGCCAAACAACAATGCTCACAAACTCTTGCAAACCTAAGGAATAACTCTAACCCTTGTAGCAACACGCAACAGGCTGTTGCGACTACTTCAAGTTAACTCTAACTTGAATACTACAACTCAAGTATCTAGTACAATTGCTTCTAAAGAAAGCTGAAAGGTACAACTCAAAAGCTCCTACTACAATTGAAGAAGAATAAAAGACAGACACATGTAACTGGTTCTTCAATCTAGTTCATGCAGATTCAGGTTCGTAATCTTGAAACTCATAGAAATTGCTCACAAAATGCCTTGTTATTTTGCTCTCAATTCTTGCTTAACTTCAATATGTGTGTGTGTCGCCTGTAAAAGAGAACACAATTGATATATATAGAGTTAATATGATTAAGATTACTAGAGGTCTAATGATTTACTCTTCCTTGGTGGAAGAGTTCTAGTTAAGTTCAATGTCTAACTCTTTCTTTATCTTGGATAGAGTTCTCTTCAAGTAAAGAATCCTGCTCCATATAAAATATGCAATCTTTTCGTTCAGGAATTATCAGGAATAACCACTTATACTTATCCCTTGCACGTGCATGCCTTTTGCTTGATTCTGACCGTAACCTTTGTACAATGTTTATGGACCTGGTTCTTGTATATGTTCCTTTGTCAAACATTAAAACCTATACTGTTTAGGTCAACATCGACTTATGTCCGTGGCAGTATGCCGACCATGCCGAGGTTAGCACGGGTGGCATGGAACATGTTCACAAGGATCTTGGCATGATGGAAGGCCTAAAAGTATTGTCGAGTGTAAAACACATAAACTAATTTATTATGTCAAACAATTAGTCTTAAAACTTTAAATTCCTAGAACAAAATGGAAAAAAAAATATATATACAAAGCAATGCGAAGGGAGACGCAAAAAGATCAGCATCTTGGTAGTGCTTGTTCAAGCAAGTGGCCTAATATAACAGTGGAGAACAAGCTTTGTGAAGGTAACTTTTCCTTTGATAAAGACACACAAACTTGCTTCATGGTTGGCCGAGCTTGAGGACTTTGACAAATGCATGCAAATGCTAGCTTTGTGATTTTGATCAATTCTTCTGCTTCTTGTTTTCCAGGAGCTTGTGGTCGTTGGTCAATGATATCCTTTAACAATATTCCATGCGCGCTTGACGCTGACGAAAGTGATGATATAGCTGCAATAATATCACCTGGATGATGACCTAAAATGACTTCTAGTGATAGCACCCCAAAACTGTAAACATCACTCTTCTCATTTACCTTCATTGTGTAAGCAAGCTCTGCAAATTACATATTAGAAATTAAGTATTAAAGGATATTAGAATATACATTAGAAGTTAGTAAAAAATTATATGTATACCTGGAGCTACATAGCCAAATGTTCCAGCGAACGATGTCCAGTTAGAGGAGTTAGACCTTAAGAGTTTTGCAGTGCCAAAATCAGAAACATGGGGATTGCCTTCATCATCTAAGAGGACATTGTTACTTGATATATCTCTGTGAACTATAGGAGGTGAACACTCATGATGTAAGTAACACAATGCATTTGCTATCCCCTTGACAATATCAACCCTCTTGAGCCAATCTAATTCTCTTGCTCTATCCTTATTGCTAAGGTTTTGCGACAAGTTTCCTCCTTCCAACAACTCATAAATCAAGAACGAGTGGCGTGCATGTGAACAAAATCCATAGAGCCTCAGTATATTTCTATGGCGGATGTTTACTAGAGTTTGTATTTCTTTTGAAAAGCTTTTCAAGTTGTCATCAGAATATTCTTCATCTTCTAAAGCATGAACTTTTTTCACTGCAACAACTTGACCACATGGTAATTCCACTCTAAATACAGTTCCATGTCCTCCTTTTCCAATGCAATATTTGCTATCAAAATTCTCTGTTGCTGTAATGATGTTTTCATATGCTATTTTCCCATCAAATCCTCGAATCGAAAAAGAATTGCTAGATGGTTCTCTTGGCTGAATACTACTAGCATTTCTCTTCCTTTTTGTTAGAAAAAGAATACAAGTAATCACAAGTAGAAGTAGGGCAACCGAGATAAGAGAGAGAGTTAAAGTCAGTATAATAATCTTCCTACTTGTTCTCTCTTTTTTCCCTAATGAAGAGCAAGGTTTCATACCATTGTGATTGCTGCAACACAAATCATGGTTATCTCTTAATTGTTCAATCGATGCATTCTGAAATGCTACGATCTGTGGAAGGGGACCATCCAATTGATTGGAAGATATATCAATAGAACTCAAACTTAGGCGTTCATTGAAACTTGATGGGATTGAACCACACAAGTTATTATGTGAAAGATTCATGACTTCCAAGCGTTGCAAAGATCCTATGGTCCGCGGTATCTCACCACCGATCATGTTATAACTGAGATCAAGATACAGTAGGGAGTGCAGATTTCCCAAACTAGAAGGAATAGTTGTGTTTAACATGTTCTTGCTTAAATTCAAATTCCAAAGCTGCCTACAATCTCCTATTTCTCTTGGAATCTTGCCACTTATATTATTTTCAGCCAAGTTAAGTCTTGTAAGTTTAGACAACTTTCCCACTTCTATAGGTATTTCCCCTGAAATTTTATTTCCATGCAAATCAAGAACCAACAAGAGAGTTAAGCTCTCCAAATTTTCAGGAATTTCGCCGGTCAAGTAATTTGAAGACAGATCAAGCATTTCTAGTTTAGTCAGATTTCCAATCTCAATAGGTATGGCTCCAGACAAGTTATTGTTGGAGATTTTCAAGCTGGTTAGATTATGAGAAATGCCCCATTTTGATGTCAACTCACCATAAAACTTATTGTGACTCAAATCAATGTAAATTAGATCTGGATAGACACCAAAAGCTTCTGCTATATTGCTAGATAATTGGTTCCTTTCAAGCCTAAGTCTGGTTAGTTTAGAGCAATTCTTCAAGCTTCTAGGGATATTACCAATAAATTTATTATCATATGCTGTGAATTTAGTCAGTTTTCCACCAAGACACAAATTTTGTGGCAAGTGACCAGTAAGATTGTTTTCTGATATTTGAAAAATTTCCAAATGTGTAAGATTTTCAAGCTCTATTGGAAGGGTTCCATTGAGTTTATTTCCTAGCAAACATAAATGCACAAGGGATTTTAAGTTACCTAAGCTTGAAGGGATAGGACCATAGAATTCATTCACTGTTAGATATAAGTGTTTGAGATTTTTCAAGAATCCTATTTCAGGTGGAATAATTCCAGAAAAATGATTGATCCTCAAATCAAGATAACTCAATCTTGAAAGATTAAAAATGTTATGTGGCAGTGTACCATGGAGTGAATTATTGGAAAAATCAATTAAATGGAGATGGGGAAATGATGAGAAATTTAGATGGTGAAGTGTACCTCTCATCCCATAATTTGCAATATCCAATTGAGTAACTCTTCCAAATTTATCACAATAAATGCCATCCCAATGGCAATGACTAGTACTGTTTGTGACCACCCAAGAAGAAAGAAGTGATTGGTTTGTATTTTCAAGACTTGCTTTCCATTTTAAGAGAGAATATGGTTCATATGAACTTGAATTAATTGAATGTTTTTGAGAAGCATTTAGATAATATTTAGCAGAAACATGTTGAATAGAAGTAGTCATAAAAATCAACATCATCATACACATGAAGAGAAAATGACTGAATATTGGATGGTATGATAAGGAAATAGTCATGATTATTTCTCCACCAAAAAATAAATCTTGTTTTTTTTTTATCCTAAGGCAAACTGTTTGGCTTTGTGGGAATGTTGGATATATTGATTAATGGACAGATATATATAACTAAAACAAGGGTCATGCTTAATTCCAAGTGGGAAACCAAGCCGCAGTAAGTTTAGTATATTATATTATCTTTCTTTTTTCCCTTTTCAGTTAATTTAAACATATATAAGTTCTCGTGTTCAATTTATGTAATAGTAGTACTAGTTTTTAGGTTCATACTTTAATGTTCTTTCCTGCAGATTTATTGCATCTAACAAAAACTGAGTGACAAACCTAGTGTCACAACTCACTCTCATGCCTAGTAGTTAACTTATATATTCATATTTTCATGACTATTTCATACTCTTTTCCTCTACTCCTCCTCCGTCTACCCTCGCATTACTAGCGTGTTACAAGATAGCGAGTTCTTTCTAAATCTATGAAATAATATAATTAATTGATACAGAAAATTTTTCTGTAACACTAAATTAACGATACAATAATAGTCTACTCTGTTGAATTATGTGACCCAACACATTCTTTTTCACGTGCGGACCATAGTTTGCTTGTTCTTGTATCATGTTAAATTGGGTGACATTTTTTTAATATAAATTTAAGCTGCTAAAGAAGCATACTTTAGTTACTTCACTATATTATGTCTCTATCCTATCCGACTAAGAACAACAACTAAAACAAAGAAAAGAAAAGAAAAGAAAATTCATAGAATTATCTTTCTTACCTTAAACAATCCCCTCCTGTTTGACCAAAAGATATTGAAACCTTTTTAATTAAATCAATTAGAAAAAGTTGAAGAGGCAAATCTTAGTCAAACATAATAAATTCCAGATCTATAGATAAACCAGAAAATGAAATATAAAATGAAGTAGAAGCGGAAATTATCGAAGCCTTTTATTTCTTCTTTCACCAATTGGTGAAGATGACTATTGTAGACATTTATTGGAAGTTTGTTTTTTCTTCCTTTTCACTAAGGAGATTACAGAGGAGAAGGAGAGAAAAAAGCCCCCCTTTTCTAGGAAGGTCTCATCCCTATATATAGTCATGGAGTCATTGCTGTGTATCTGGGCCATAGCCCCCCTTACTTTGCATCTACTTTCGTCGTTCGGTGAATATGTGGTTTGGCGTAAATAGTGTCGTCTTTCCTTATCACATTGTTTGGACGTGGTCCCAATTGGGTCGACCACAGCGGTCAGATTTTGACCAATACAATTAGTCCCGCCGTCTGCCGGGGTCGTCCCTTGTCGGGCCCGGTAGGCGGATAATGATTTCCGCTTGTCTAGGAGAAATCTGACTATCTACCCCTTGGGTATGATTTTCAGAATCTAGCATATTGGCACCCTTCCGATATCTTTGAACTGTTGCGGCTGTTTCATGACCGAAACGTTGTTTGGATTGAAACGTTGTTCGTGGTTGCCGCCATTATGACACACGTTCCCGAGAAATTGAAACATTTCGTGCCCTATAAGATTCGATTGGCGACTCTTGGGTTTCGTGCTTTGGGGGATTTATGTCTCCTATAAATAGCAGGAACACATCACTCGATTGACACACTTCCTTGTCCTTTACTTGAAAGAACTTCGCGAATATACTTTCTTCCTGATACTTCGAATTTTTATTTGTCCCCAGTTAACCGAAAACTTTTCATCCTCCCCTTTCTTTGTCTTTTTGCTTTACCAAATTGGCACAATGGCTGGTGATTCTTCTCGCGCTGATCTTCCCGCCACAATTCCGGCGCTGGAAGATAATATTCCGGCCACTGGAGGGGTAGAAATGGCAGAAGATGAGGAAGTTTCGTCGGTGGCTGAGATCTTACCTCGCCCTGGGAAGGCATGGACTGATTTCCAAAGTCCGCCCATGAAGAACCGGAACCTGCTCCCTCCTTCATGAATGAGGAGGGGTTGCAGACTTGAGGGCTAAGTGGGTAATTCCTCCCTATGTCGAAATACTACCGGCGATGGGGGATGACATAGTCCATTTTGACCGCCCAGGATATTGTGCATTCTACGCCCAGGATGGTGGTAGATTTCTGCTGCTTTTACGAGGTATGCTGGCTCAACTTACGCCGTACCTGTACAAATTGTTCCTTATGCTGCTCAAATTTGCGGAGTTTGCCGGCCGTGAGATCACTTTGAGACACATGCTCAATATCTTCTCCCCTCAACTCATCCGTGGCACGATGATTCATATGCGCCATCGCGGGTCGAAGAGCTTGGTGGTAAAGATGGATGACAGAGCCAACCGTCGCTTCTATGAGAACTACTTTTATGAGAGGACCGAGCATCTCGTGGCGGATCCTACGGGATTCCCTGAGAAATGGAATTTCGCACGTAAGTTCCTATACTTTTGGTCGGAATGACACCCAACTGCATTTCCTTTGAGTAGTACTGAAACTGTTTATGCTTTGTACAGCTGCGAAACTGCCTTCTACACCCGTTGATGGTATCCGCGAGCGGGTGAACGCCATCCTTCCTCATACGGCGGGGGTCCGCACATGGTCGTCCTTCTATGAGAGATGCGGACGCAAACCCCTTATTGGTGAGTAATATCATTTTCGTTTGCTGCTCCTCTTCCTTCCTCCTTTTTTTTTGTTTCTTATATGCTGTTCGTCGATGCTAGGGAGAGTGCGGAGAGCGAGGGCTCCCCTATTAGACTTTCGTCAACCTTCATTGTCTGCTCGCCCTATTTCAGCGTCTGCTGTCCGACCTTCGTCGAGGGATGCCTCAGTTTAATCTACGGCCGCGGTTGCACGTACGACGGCTTCCCCTCGAGCTAGGACTCCGATCCTGTCATTTACCCAACGGAAGGATCTTCCCATGCCGCGGAAGGGGAGGGGCCATCAAAGAGCGGCGAGTAGAGACTGAAGCGGCTCCTACGGCTATGATAAATCTGGAGGAAAACCTTCCCTTGACGGGGTCTGAGGTGGGAGTTAGTTCTATTCACCTGTGGAGATAGAGTCAGCCATTATATCTGCCCCATCGGCTGGGATCCCGACAACTATGATTGATCGGCAACCTGCCGTGACGAGGGTTCAGACCCCTGAGTACGCAGTCGCTGCTTTGGATGGGCCTTCATCTTTAGTGCCGGGCCGTGCTTCATCTTCGGCCGCAGAGAGAGGAAAGGGTTTCGTGGTCGACGATGACGAGTCTGAATCTGACCTTGATCCTGATGATGTTCGGATATTTGAAGAGGGTCTTACCCGTTCGGTGGTTCACGCGGGAGGTCCATCCCGTATTCTTGAGATCACGTCAGATATCAACCTCCTGGGGGATATGGAGGACCTGGTGCCGCAGTTTGACATCTTGTGCTCTGCGGCTAAGAATGCGGCTCTTCGAGACGTTCCCGATATTGATCTGATGCATGAAGTGGCCGCTATGGGCTTGAGAGTACGTTACACTTTTTATTTCATATTTCTTTCATTTTTCTTGGTGATGTGGTTTTAAACCATCTTCTCATTTTTCATACGTACATGGTGGAAATAGAGAGTGTACGCAGGGCCAACATTCGGGCCAAGATTTTTTTGAAGATGTTGGAAAAGTATCGGTGCTATCGCAACAAGTGTCGTGAGATGCACGAGCGGCTGTAGGTGAACCCTGGTGATCGATCCCTTGGCGAGGAGTTGGAGAAGAGGGATCAGGAATTGATGCAAGCTATTCGTAGTAAGAGTGCACTCGAGGAGCAACTTCGTGCAAAGGACGAAGAGCTTGAGTTGGGCAAAGGTATTGCTGCGGAGTGTGAATATCTTCAGGGGAAGCTGAGGTCGATGCAGTCCGAGATGGATCATAATCTTATCAAGGTCGGGGCGATGAGTGCAGAGTGGATGGGAAAAATGGCCGAGTTGGAGAGGAAGGTTGCCGGGTTGGAGAACATCGAGAGCGCCTGGTCGGCGGCTTTGGCGAGGGTGGCGGCTCAAGAGAATACTATCTGCGTCCTTCGGTCCGAGCAAGAGTCGAAGAGGGCGACAACCACGCTAATGGAAGCGAGGCTTAAGGAGCATATTGGCAAAATCGACCATGAGGCATCGTCCTTAGGAGAGCGGGTCGCTGCCCTTGAGGCCGAAAAGGAGCAACTGTTGGCTCAAATTAAATCTACCTCTGCCGCTGTTCCCCGTCATTTGCATGAGATTTGGGTTCATGCTGAAGCCCATCGGGACATGTATAAGAACTTATGGGAGGCGGACAACGTTACCGAGGCTGCATATGAAGGAGCTCGGGCAAATGCACGAGAGGCTTCTGTCAACTGTGGATATGAGTCTGCGACGCCGGAGGCCGATGAGGGCGTGGATGATGAGGGAGGACTTCCTGGAGATGGTGGCGATGATGGTAGCGGCGATAACGCCGAGTGAAAGAATGTTGTCTTTGTCTGTTTTCTGTCTTCTCCTTTTTTTAATTCATTGTTGGTTGTCATTGCTTCCTCCCCCCCTTTTTTTTAGATTGTTGGTTCGGTCCGTATGTAATATGCGACTGTTTGCGCAGTAACTTTGTATAAAGAGGAAATTTTCGTTGTTATATGCTCTTTGTATTTTTTCCCTGCTTTGCTCTTCAAAACTTTGGTGCGAAGTAGATTCCCGCACGACGAGTTCCCTACTCTTTGGGAATTTAGTGTCACGCGGGTTGAATGGGACCTTGATGGCGGCATTGGCTAGCGAGACGGTGTTTTCGAACTTGTGTCGAGATGCTGTCTTATCATAGTCCGAACGGTATCGAAATATTTTTTTTTTAATAGCGACCTTAGCCGTGAGGATACTACTTTCGGGCTTTTATCGAAGCATTATCCCGTCATGAGTCCCAGTCTTTCTTTCCTTTTCTTTTTTCTGATAAAGTATTTCCCTGTCGTCATTCGATCAAGGCTGAACTTTTCTTTTTGGCGGAGGCCCTTGGCCTTAAAGGTGTTATTTCGAACTTTCGTCGAAATATTAACCCGTTGTTGTTCGATCGAGGTCGAACTTTTTTCTTTGGCGGAGGCCCTTGGCCTTAAGGGTGTTATTTCAAACTTTCATCAAAGTACTAACTCGTCGTTGTTCGATCGAGGTCGAACTCTTCTTTTGGCGAAGGCCTTTGGCCTCAAGGGTGTTATTTCGAACTTTCGTCGAAATATTAACCCGTCGTTGTTCAATCGAGGTCGAATTTTTCTTTTTGGCGAAGGCCTTTGGCCTTAAGGGTGTTATTTCGAACTTTTGTCGAAACATTAACCCGTCGTTGTTCGATCGAGGCCGAACACTTCTTTTTGGCGAAGGCCTTTGGCCTTAAAGGTGTTATTTCGAACTTTTGTCGAAATATTGACCCGTCGTTGTTCGATCGAGCTCGGACTCTTCTTTTTTGTGAAGTCGTTTGGCCTTAAGAGTGTTATTTCAAACTTTCGTCGAAATATTGACCTATCGTTGTTTGATCGAGGTCGAGCTCTTCTTTTTGGCGAAGGCCTTTGGCCTTAAGGGTGTTATTTCAACTTTTGTCAAATTATTAACCCGTCGTTGTTCGATCGAGGTCGAACTGTTCTTTTTGACGAAGGCTTAAGGGTGTTATTTCGAACTTTCATCGAAATATTAACCCGTTGTTGTTTGATCGAGGTCGAACTCTCCTTTTTGGCGAAGGGCTTTGGCCTTAAGGGTGTTATTTCGAACTTCTGTCGAAATATTAACCCGTCGTTGTTCGATCAAGGTCGCACTCTTCTTTTTGGCGAAGGCCTTTGGCCTTAAGGGTGTTATTTCGAACTTTCGTCGAAATATTAACCCGTCGTTGTTCCATCGAGGTCGAACTTTTCTTTTCGGCGAAGGCCTTTGGCCTTAAGAGTTTTATTTCGAACTTTCGTCGAAATATTAGCCCGTCGTTAGTCCCGATTTTTTGGAGAGTCGGGTATCTTCTGGGGGAGTCCCAATTTGCCCGATTATATTTGCATCGGGAGTGTGATGTTAGGGAGCAGGGAACACTGCTGCTTTTCTCACACTCGTTTCACACGCATATTAGAGTTTCCTTGTCTAACTTTTTTATTTTCTGGTCTGGAAATGTCATTGTTGGGCGGGACGATGAATTACACTTTAACTTAGGGGATCTCCCCTTCGTCGTCCCAGCTTTTAGGTCCCCGGGAGGGCTCTTTTGAGACGCCTTCTTGGCGAGGGCGAGGGAGTACCACTCAGGGAGTATCATTTCCTAGGAGTTGGGTTTGCTTGGTGGATGATGTTTCGGTCGTTTTGCACTAATTTCCCCTTCTTCAGTTAAGCTGTTTCCTCGCTTGCTCGCCTGTCTGGCGCCCGCGTTATTGTTCGAGCAATGGGCAGAAGGTGGTCAAGGATGACCTTTTCCTTGTTCTGATTCAATGGGTTGGAGAATGAACGTGGATCTGTAGCGTTGCTCGTTTTTGCTTGATGCTTTAATGGTTGATGGGGGTGATGTTTTCTGAATTCGATAACCGGATTCAACTCTCTTTTCCCTCATTTGGTCACCGTGTGCTTAGTTCTCGTTTTTTGTCTCCTCTATTTTCTTTGAAACAGTTGCAGGTATATCCTTACCGTTCTCTTTGGTGGGCGGCCATGTTTCCGGTTTTTGATCTTAGGAAGTTTTCACTAAGAAATCCCCACAGACAGCGCCAAATTATTTGACCAAAAGATATTGAAACCTTTTTGATTAAATCAATTAGAAAAAGTTGAAGAGGCAAATCTTAGTCAAACAGAGTAAATTCCAGATCTATAGATAAACCAGAAAATGAAATATAAAATGAAGTAAAAGCGAAAAATTATCGAAGCCTTTCATTTCTTCTTTCACCAATTGGTGAAGATGACTGTTGTAGACATTTATTGGAAGATTGTTTTTTTCTTCCTTTTCACTAAGGAGATTACAGAGGAGAAGGAGAGAAAAAAGCCCCATTTTCTAGGAAGGTCTCATCTCTATATATAGTCATGGAGTCATTGTTGTGTATTTGGGCCATAGCCACCCCCCCTTCCCTTACTTTGCGTCCGCTTTCGTCGTTCGGTGAATACGTGGTCAGGCGTAAATAGTGTCGTCTTTCCTTATTCCATTGTTTGGACGTGGTCCCAATTAGATCGACCACAACGGTCAGATTTTGACCAATACACCTCCCACTCCTTTTCTTCCACGGGATTGTCTCTAAGTCTAAACAATAGTAAAGTAGTAGTAATTATCATAATAGATTTGAGATGAGTATAAAAAAAAGAAGACAAGAGTCCTAGCTACTTTTTAAACCCGCTAATTGAGGGGTAGGTTTGACACACTTTTTAGTTGGCGTCAACACGCTTTTTAGGTGGCTTCAATCGGATTTGAGAATTTTAGTATATGGGTGTACTATTAATATATATCTATCTATATATATATATATATATA
>NW_017674642.1:0-7080 GCF_001879085.1 Nicotiana attenuata | reverse complement strand
TATATATATATATATATATAGTGAGAATTGATCGATTACTCTTGATAAATAACTCCTTTTTCAACCAAGTGCACCACTCAACTCTATGGGTTCTAACAGTTAATATTATAACAATTTTAAAAATATATACATAAAATATTTAATTTTATAAATTAAAAAACTATGAATTCACGTGCCCCATAATTTATCCATAAATCCGCCCCTAGCTTCAATGACATTTTAATTTGTACAACGTTGTTCTTTCCAATAATCAGTTGAGACTGCCTTTTTCCCACGTGTTCATTCTTTGTCGCTCTCTTTCTTGTTCAATTTAATCCTCATGGAAATTAAGTTATAAAAAAAGCTTCAATAAGTCAAAGGAGATCCATAGGTTGTAGTAATCCATTAAGCATTACAAAGACGGACTCTCAGGCATACTCAAAATCTTTTAATTAGTAGAGTTGAAAAATTGAAGTACTTAAACCAAAGAGCATGTGAAAGCATATATTTTCCACTAATAAAGGTGTTGTTTAGTTTGTCTTTGGGTACCTAAACATTTCAATTTTTGCGGAGAGTGGCTGAATTCTTTGCAATACCTCGTGGAGCATATGCAGCACTACATCTAAGACCAACTGAAGAAATAATAACTTTCTTATTTTAAGGCAATTAGCTAAATTGATACTCCCTTCGTTTCAGTTTATGTGAACCTGTTTGACTGGGTACGAAGTTTAAGAAAAAATGGAGACTTTTGGAATTTGTGGTCCTAATCAACTCAAAAAGGGATCCACAGTATTTGTGTGGTTATAAAAACTTTTCACTAAGGGTGGAATTGAGAATTTAAGCTAAATTGTTTCCAAATTTAGGAAGAGTTCATGGAATTGGGAATTTAAGCTAAATTGTTTCCAAATTTAGGAAGAGTCATTCTTTTTTGAACGGACGAAAAAGAAAATAGGTTCACATAAACTGAAGCGGGGGAGTAGTGTAGAAACAAAAAGTTTTTATAAGGCAATAAAATGAGATGTTGAGATAGATAAGGATTGGAAAGGAAAAGAAATTGAGAAGGGAAAAAATGTAAATATTGTAAAAAAACTGAACTTCGCTTCTTAGCTCTCGGTGCACGATAAGCCAAGGCAGGCTAACGTGCACCCATGGCAAGGAAGAGAAGACAAGCTGTGCCGGCGACCAGAGAAATCACACCGGTGACATCAGGGACAACATCTCTTACTCCGTTAACGTTTGGGAGCTTCTTGCCAACTGGTTTCCAGCCAATTGAAGAGGAGACTGAACTAGCTGAGAAAGAGGATATGAACAGTAAGCAATGGAACAGAGATTCTGGAAAAAATGTGATTGAAGCTGTGAAGAGCAAGGACCATCTGCCTACAAGTCCTAAGCGGCTTCAATTCTCAGAAGCTGGGTCATCAAGAGTAGATCTAGATCTTGGAAATGAAGAGAAGATGAAGGAAAGAATGGAACATGCAAAAGATGTACGAATACAGAATAGGAACTCACAAATGGGGATGAAGCTGGAGTATATACCACTGAGCCACAGAGAAGGTAAGCTGGTAATACAAATTGAAGAAGAAGATGTGAATGAATTAAATGAGTATTGGGACAATGCTGTAATTGGGTATGTACTTGGGGATACACCATATGAGAAATCGATGGTGAATTACATTGAAACAATCTGGGACTTTGTAGATAAACCTCAAGTATTATATCATCAAGAGGGATATTATGTTTTCAGATTTGGGAAAAGGGAGGAAAAGGAAGCTGTAATGCAGGCAGGGCCATATACTTACCATAATAAACCATTGATTTTGCAAAACTGGGAAAGAGATTTTCACTTTGATCCTAAGTGTATTACAACTATACCATTGTGGATACAATTGCCTAACTTATCAGTTGGATACTGGACAACAGATGCATTAAGTAAGGTGGCAAGTGCTGTGGGAATGCCAATGTATACAGACAGATACACAACTGATTTAGGGAAGATTTCATTTGCAAGAATGCTTGTGAAAGTGGACATTACAAGACCCTTGGTGGAGACAGTTGAAATCATTACTCCAACTTGTGTGAAGCAGCAGGAAATAGTGTATGAATGGAGGCCAAAATTTTGTTCTGAGTGCTTGCACTTTGGGCATGAATTGATTGAATGCTGGAAGATGAATAAGAAAGAGGAGAATGAAGAATTCCAACTACCTAGAAGAAGAAATAGAGGAAGAAGGAAGAGAATCATACAAGAGTGGAAACCAAAGGAACAACAAGCACAAGAGGAGACAAATGAAATGGCCAATGTGGTACAGGAGCAGGTGGAGAATGAACAACAACCACATCGCAGTCTAGCAGACCAAAGAGGAAAAAAGGTGATAAATACAACGGAAAATGAAAAACAGGCTTACTCCCTGAGCAACCAGAGAAAAAGTGAAGAAGAAAATAGATTTGCAGTGATGAAAGAAATGTCACATGAAGATGAACAGGGAGGAGGAATGGTGCAAGAGAGGGTACAATAACCACCACGATAATAAGCACATGGAATATAAGAGGGCTTAACAAGCCCCATAAGCAAAAAGAGCTGAGAATCTTTTTGCAAAAGAATAAGATTGATGTCTTAGGATGTCTAGAAACTAGAGTTAAAGAAAAAAGTCAAAAAAAATTCTGTACAAAATAGCAAAGGACTGGGGATACAGATGGAATTATGAGCAGGCAGAAAATGGTAGAATATGGGTGATTTGGAAACAAAACCTATCAGTGGATGTAGTGGAAGTTCATGAGCAATGTATCTACTGTAAGGTAACTGATGCAACAAATAGAAGGCAGATCATGCTGTCAGTGTTATATGCTAGTAACAAAGCTCAAGAGTGAACTAGATTATGGAAAGAACTGGAAGCAATGGGGGTGTGATTCAAATGCCATGGATCATAAGTGGTGATTTTAATACTCTGTTGTGTTCAGATGATAGACTGGGCCAACCAGTCACTATGAATGAGATAAAGGATTTTAAAGAATGTATTGATACACTGTAACTATCTTCTGTGAAGACAAAAGGCTGTTTTTACACTTGGTGCAACAAACAACAAACAACTGATAGAGTATACATCAGAATAGATTGGGTGCTTGGAAACATTGAGTGGATCAGAGACTATGGACATGTGGAAGCTGATTGTTTGGAACCTGGAATATCTGATCATTCCCCTATAGTGATCCAGATATGGCAAAGGAAGAATATGTATAACAGACCTTTTAAAATGTACATGGTAACAATGGAGCATAGTGAGTTCAAACCTATGGTTGTGGATGTATGGAAGCAGAGAAAGAACTGTGATCCCATGGAAAGAATATGGAGGAAACTACAGGATTTGAAGATGAAGTCAAAAGATTTGAAATAAGGAAATGATGAGCTATGAGAGAAGGCTGAACCAAACAAGACAAAAATTAGAATATGTTCAGAAGAGTCTGAAGATAAATCCATTATGTCAAGTCTTGATTGAGGAAGAAAAAGTAGTACTGCAGGAGTTAGAGAAGTGGAGCACAGTTGAGGAAAAGATATTGAGGCAAAGTTCGAGAGTGAATTGGATTAATTGTGGAGACTCAAACTCAAAGTATTTCTATGCTCAATTGAAGATGAGAGCAAGTAGGAATTTTATATCTTCTGTATACAATGCAGGAGGGACAAGAGTCACAGAACCAATAGAAATAGAGAAGGAATTTGTTGAATTCTTCAAGCAGCTCATGGGGACAGACACTGGGCTCAAACCTTGCCCAAATGCAGAGATCATCAAAGAAGGAGTGTGTTTGTCAATGAACCAACAGCTGGAGTTAATCAAGGAAGTAACACATGAGGAAATAGATGAAGCAATCAAGGATATGCCAAATGACAAAGCACCAGGAGTGGATGGATTTTCAGTTGAATTTTTTAGCTACATTGGCAAGAAGTCAGAAATGATGTATATGAGGCAGTGGACTACTTCTTTAGAACAAGTAAAATGCAGAAAGCTTGGAATTGCACTGCAATGACACTGATTCCCAAAGGTTCAGCTCCTACAACAGTGAAGGACTAAAGGCCAATAGCTTGTTGTACTACAGTGTATAAAGTTATTGCAAAGATTCTTACAAGAAGGATAAAGAAGGTGATTGACAGTCTCATTGGGAAAGCACAATCAGCATTTATAGAGGGGAGAAACATAGTGGATAATGTGTTATTTAGTCATGAACTATTCAATGGGTACAACAGGAAAGGAGTATCACCAAGGTGCATCCTCAAAGTTGACCTCACGAAAGCATATGACTCACTTGACTGGCAGTTTCTAAGGCAGATGCTTACAGAGCTGGGATTTCCTTATAAGTGCATTGGTTGGATTATGGAGTGTGTGACAACAGTGTCATATTCATTGACACTCAATGGTGGGCTCACAAAACCTTTCCCTGCTAGGAGAGGGATAAGGCAAGGAGACCCTATGTCTCCTTACCTATTTGTAATTGCAATGGAGTACTTGTAGAGGGAGATGAATACTTTGAAAATGCAGAAGGAGTTCAAATACCATCCTAAATGCAAGAAACTGGGAGCAACACATATATGTTTTGTTGACGATCTCTTAATGTTTTGCAGGGGAGACACAAAATCTATTCAAGCAATACAGAATGTTTTTGACAAGTTCTCAAAAGCATCAGGATTGCAAGAAAGTGTGGAGAAAAGCTCAATATATATGGCTGGGATTAAACAACAAGTGCTAGAAGAGATTATGCAACTTACTGGATATATAAAGGGCAGCCTGCCCTTTAAATATTTGGGAGTGCCATTGTCGACTAGGAAGCTGAACATAAACCAATGTCTGCCTTTGGTTGAGAAGATCACTGATAGAGTGAGGTGCTGGTCTGCTAGGATGTTTTCATATGCTGGAAGATTACAACTGATCAAATCAGTGCTATTTGGTGTGCAAACATACTGGGCCCAAATATTCTTGATTCCAAAGAAGATTATGAAAATGGTGGAGGCTGTGTGCAGGACTTTCCTGTGGACTGGATCAACTGAAATATCTCGGAAAGCTCTTATAGCATGGGACAAAATTTGCCAACCTAAAAGTATAGGGGGATTGAATGTGATCAACATGAGAACTTGGAATAAAGCTGCAGTGATGAAACACTTATGGGCATTGGCTATGAAGAAGGATACACTATGGATTAGATGGGCTCACATATACTACATAAAGAATAGAAGAATTGAAGACATAGATACACCAAAAAATGCAACATGGGTGGTGAGGAAGATTATTGAAATGAAGGAAGATGTACTGAAGATGAGGACAAACCAAACAGATATTGCATCAATTCTGAGAGCGTTTGAGAAACAAGGCAAGTTCCAGATCAAAAAGGCATATGTGAAACTTCAGCCTCAATTCAGTAAAGTGGAAAGGAAGAGTATTCATATGCATTCACAAGTTCATCCAAGGTTTAAATTCCATTTATGGTTAGCTATCAATCAGTGACTAGCAACAGTCGACAAACTTGCAAAGTTTGGGTTACAAGTGCAGGCAGAATGTGTGTTCTGTGGACAGAATGAGGAAAACTTTGAGCGTCTGTTTTTTAAATGTCAGTATACAAAAACATTGTGGGAAAGAATGCTCAATTGGTTAGGACATAGAAGGCAGATCCAAAACTGGGCACAGGAAGTGAGCTGGATAAGTGGTGTGGCAAAGAAGAAAGATTGTGTTGCAGAAATGACCATGGCAGTCTTTGCAATGGTTGTCTACTGCATATGGAGAGAACGGAATATGATCAGATTTGAGAAAGGAAGATATGATGCTGATAGAGTGTGCAAGGAAATTGCAATGCATATACATATTCAAGGACGAAAGAAGATTAAATGGAGTCAAGGATTGGCAAATGTAAATAAAATGCCGTAGTATAGAAACAGAAATGAAATAGTATAGATATACTTGTTTTTGATAATTGCAGTTGATATGAGAGATTAACGGTCAGCGTTAATCTAGTTTTGTAATGACTTTTTTTGATGGAATAAAAGTTTAAAATTTCGTCAAAAAAAAGCTTTTTGACAATCTTCGGTCCAGCTTGTCTCGGCATCTTTCCTCAGCATTTTGAAGATGGGTTCACATATGACTGTGGACTGGGCTATGAAGCGACTGATATAATTGAGATGCCCTAGGAAGCTCATCACGTCCTTTTTGCTCCTAGGCGGCGGTAACTCCTGAATAGCCTTGACCTTAGACGGATCTAGGTCAATCCCTCGCCGACTGACAATGAATCCCAATAACTTTCCTGCGGGAACCCCGAATGCACACTTGGCGGGGTTCAGTTTCAAGTTTTACCTCCTTAGTCTGTCGAAGAACTTTCTCAAGTCTGCTATGTGGTCTGCGGCCCTCTTGGATTTGATAATGACGTCGTCCATATATACCTCTATCTCCTTGTGTATCATATCATGGAAGATGGTTGTCATGGCTCTCATGTAGGTAGGCCCAGCATTCTTTAGACCAAATGGCATCATCTTGTAGCAGTATACCCCCCATGGTGTAATAAAAGCTATTTTCTCCGCGTCCTCTTCGTCCATCTAGATCTAGTGATAACCCGCGAACCAATCTACAAAAGATTGGAGTTCATGCTTGGCGTAATTATCGATCAGGATATGTATGTTTGGCAGTGGAAAGTCGTCCTTGGGACTTGCTTTGTTTAAATCCTAATAGTCAACACATACTTTGACTTTCCCATCTTTCTTCGGAACTGGCACAATGTTGGCTAACCAGGTTGGGTACTCAACCACCCTGAGAACTTTCGCTTTGATCTGCTTGGTAACTTTTTCCTTGATTTTCAGGCTCATGTCTGGTTTGAACTTTCTGAGTTTCTGCTTCACCGGCGGACACATTGGATTGGTAGGTAACTTGTCAGCCGCTATGGACGTGCTCAAACCTGTCATGTCATCATATGACCATGAAAAAATGTCCTCGTACTCCCTTAAGAAGCGAATGTACTCTTCCTTTTCAGTCGGTGAGACCTCTGCCACCACCCCTAGTTAGCTGGGCAGGCTGTGGAACCTCTGGTGCCTGAACCATAGCACGAGAACTCTGATGCGGAGAGCTGCCATAAACT